>NC_090238.1:8252500-8552500 GCF_024489055.1 Chanodichthys erythropterus | reverse complement strand
ACTGCAACAAAGCATCAAGAAAGACATGAGCATGCCAGCCACACCGAGACTGATAATTCTTGATAAAAGGTTTGCCTTTGATTTTGAGAGGCTTGTGTATTCCATATACACTAGGCTATGTTTTTTTTTCTTTAAAAGTGTATAATTTCTACTCATTGTTTTACAGGGAACACATTTCTCTCTGTAACTAGGATGGTGAGAAAAGGTGGCCTTCATTTTGCAGACACCGTATTTGGCTGCTTATATTTCCCCCCATTAATTCTCTGTTGCCTAAAGATTCTTTGTGAGGATAAATCCAGAGGACACAACATAATGGACTGCAAAAAGTCATACAACAGGAGAGAAATGGTGATGATGCACTGTCCCAGCATTGGCAGACTCTGTATTTTTAAGTGTTATATGCGTGATGTTTAAAGAAATAGTTTGAATGAAATGTTAGTAGAATTTATGTAGGATAAAATTCTATATTAAAAATATAAAATGAAATGAATTACAGTAGTTTACTGATAACCTGGGTTGTCTTAACTCTCTGGAGTCCGTTAACGCGCCGGCGCGTTTTGCATATGTCTAAAGAAACGTTGAAATGTCAGGTTTTAAATCGTGCAAGTCAAATCGAAAACAAACGTTCTGTGTTTATGTAATCTGTATGAAAAGAGAGCCATGTCAGAAGTCTGTGATTCAGCTCATTATCCGCTAAGGCGGCCACGCCCACGCCCAAGGAGCCAGCGCTATTCAGAGGCAAATTCAGAGGCAATACTTTTATGCATTGTCTCAATCGTGTATTTATTGTCCTGAAAAGTGTTTATCTGGATGTTAACCCTCAGGGATCTGAGGATTTTTGGGGCCTTGGAGGAGTTTTGACATGCCCTGACATTTGTACTTTTTTCAGTTGTTCATATACATATTAATGGAAAAAGTGCCATTACACTGTATTCAGCACAAACTAGGCTACAATAAAATGTGAGGAACATGTATGTACATGTTTGTGTTTTTGAAGGAATAATGTTTATGCGTGGTTATTGAAAAAACAAAAAACTTAAATCACTGAAATAAAGCCAAAAAATGTATATTAAATCTTTGTGCACAAGACTTCTGGGTATTTGAGGTTGTAGGCTAGAGTTTTTGCTTCAAAATGAGGTAAAAATTATGCTGCCTGCTTGTTCATATAAAACAATAGAGAGATTTAAATTTTCTAAAACATCTTTGGTCAAGAAACACAGTATGCGTGGAGGCGTGAATAATCATGAATAATGGATGATTCTCACCTGAGAAGACAAAAGAATTTTGCATAAAGAGCTCTAATGAGCTGCATAAATAATAAGCTCTTTCATTCAGGTAGGCTGTGTAAAAACCATACAGAACAAAATAGCAATACTGTGAAATATTATTACAATTTAAAATAATGGTATTCTATTATATTCTTTAAAATAGAATGTATTTCTGTTATGCAAAGTGTCTGAACAATTATGTTACCTTTAGGGCATTTCATATAGGCTTTTAGCTTAAAAGCATGCACATTTGGAGAAATACTGATGGATTCTCATATGTTTGTCAATTTTCTATACAGAGGAGTACATTTATTCAGGATTTATTGTCTATTACTATGAGTGCTGGATACTGTATTTTTAATTCATACTCGCAGCCGGAGGGCGCTCTGTACACCTTTAGTTCACAAATGCCTGAGCACTAAAGAAGAATAGGCAATCCAGGAAATAACTGAACTAACAGAGGCCAGAGCTAACTATGGGTATTCAAAACACTTTTCAAGACAATAAATACACGATTGAGACGATGAATGCATGCATTGCCTCTGAATTTGCGAATCACAGATTTCTGACATGGCTCTCTTTTCATACAGATTACATAAACGCAGAATGTTTGTTTTCGATTTGACTTACACGATTCAAAACCTGAAATTTCAACGTTTTTTTAGACATAAGTCTAATTTTTTTTTTTGTCATTCGTATTCACTAAGTTACAGTTAATTTTCTGAGAACTATCAGATTGGAATTCGTTCAGAGGGAGACGAGAGATCACACATCATGTTAGTTTTCTTTATTTTACAAAAAGCACAACATTTTGTTGTTACTTTGAGTGTACACAAATAAAAGAATATATTCCACAGATTAAAATGGTGTATAACTCTTAATTGTATGTGCAACATTGACGGAGTATTTTGAGTCTCTTTCACACTGGTTAGAAAAAAAATGCAGTGATCACGCCAGCGTGACCGCCGACCCGAGAGTGTTAAAGCCATGGTTAGGGATCTCTAGAAGACATGCCGTTAGTTCCTGGTTCCTTTTCTTCTTTATATGAATTTGTGGCCTGAAGGTGTACAGAGAGCGCCCTCCGGCTCCAAGTATGAATTGAAAACACCATTCCTGAAATGTCCTCTTCTTCTTTAGAATAATTTGTGGACTAAAGGTGTACAGAGCGCCCTCCGGCTGCAAGTATGAATTGAAAACACAGAATCCAGCACTCATAGTGATGACAATACTGAATAAATATTACTCCTCTGTATAGAAAATTGACATAAACATATAAGAATCCATCAATATTTCTCCAAATGTGCAATAAGCTAAAAGGCTATATGAAATGCCATAGAGGTAGCATAATTGTTCAGATACTTTGCATCACAGAAATTTTAAATAATATAATAGAACACCATTATTTTAAATTGAGCTGAGACATGATTACAGAGGGTTTTTTCACAGCCTACCTGACTGAAAGGCCTCATTAATATGCAAGTAATTTCAGGTCATTATTATGCGATTCTTTTGTCTTCTCAGGTGTCAATGACTCATTATTCATGATGATTCACGCCTCCACGCATACTGTACATGTACATACATGTTCCTCACATATTATGGTAGCCTAGTTTGTGCTGAATACAATGTAATGACACTTGTGTCATTAATATGTTTATGAACAACTGAAAAAAGCACAAATGTCAGGGCATGTCAAAACTTCTCCAGGCCCCAAATCAGCCTCAGACACCAGAGGGTTAACAGTGTAAGGTGGTTATTTGGTTTCCCAAGCTGGACAAAATGGTTTGATTTGCTGGCTTTATATAGGGTTTTTGGAGATTTGTAGGCTGGTCAGACTGGAAGACCAGCTAAACTTCAGATTGATCAGGCAGGGAGACCAGCGTAAACCACCTTAAACTGGTTATTTTTAGGGATGTCCCGATCACGTTTTTTTGCCCTGGAGTCCGAGTCCGAGTCATTTGATTTTGAGTATCTGCCGATACCGAGTCCCGATCCGGTACTTCTATAATACATGAAAAAGAAAAAAGAAGAGCGAAAAAAACAGATCCAGGAACAGTGCTTTTCGGGTTTTTCAGGTATCTAACAGTCGTTTTCACGTACAGAAAATGGATAAAGTAATCAAATATAAAATATCACTGCATATTATCTTTACTGTATAAAATAAATAAAGATTAATCATTATTGAAGTTACAAAAACTATTCAGTCAAGAGCAGTAAGTGATTTCTTTGTTATTTGTTGTTTTATTTAACATTAAAAACAGGCAGCAGAAATAGTTTTTCTCCCTTTAAGACATGCACAATCCAGTAGGCTACATACCTATACTGTTCCACATGCGCTGTCTTTCTCGACTAATATACGTTCACTTAAGACATAACCGACTATGTTTGCTAGGATACTCGCTAGGACGGGCATTTTTAAATAATTTTTGTATGAATTTGTCCGCTGAAGCGCAAGACGTGAAAGAGAACTCAGTATTTGCGCGCTGACTGGAATAAGCGTGTACACGCTTCGGATGAGCGCACACAAATCTTCTCAAAGCGTGTGCGAGTTCTCTTTCGCGTCTTGTTCTTGAAGGTTTAAATCTGCAAGGCTTAAATTAGTTAGTTTAAACACAGATAGCAACGTGTGCTGTTCAGGTCTCACCTGTATCAACACCCGGGTGATGACGGCGTAAATGACTGGACATGAGAGCAGACGGCACTCGCAGTCAACAGTTTACAAAGAGTGACTGTTTTGTCCACACTTTTTGATTATCGTTGTTGTAACGTTTTGCGCATCCATCGACTGAAACGTACATTATTTGAACTCTGTCTGTCTGTTTTCCACGTTGCTATTTTAAACAAACCATACGGTACGGTTTGATTTTTTTTTTTTACCGAGAACCGTTGCACCCCTAATACATATATATCCGAGTCCTGATCGGGAGGTAACGTCCGATTCCGATCGAGTCTGAAACCACGTGATCGGGCCCGATTTCCGATCACATGATCGGATCTGGACATCCCTAGTTATTTTCTTCCGTAGGCATCTTTGAGAACTAAGAGTGTTTTTCTCCCAGAAAAGAAATGTAGTGAGGCTGCATTGTCTCAGAGAGTTTAAAAATGGGTTTCCATGTGTTCTTCTAGGTCAGTATATTTGATGCTAGTCTGTTATAGTTTATGTAATCCGTTTGCATAAAAGAACATATTTGCAACCTGTTCACTTTAAGGAGCTGCCGGCTAAAGGTTAATTGCTTTTGCTAATGTTATTGAGGCACCCTTCTAGAACTGGGTCATGTGTGCTCCTTACAAGATGGCCTTTGTGGAAGGAGTCATTTCTAACTTTATTCATTAGAAGACAGAATAGAAAGTATCTTACTCAATGTGCTGTTTTCTGTTGATTCACTATTTTTAACCTGGCATACACATAATAACACATTATCTACTTCTATAATTCAAATCATGTAAATTGGCTGCATAAATTAGGTCAGCTGGAACCAGGAACACTTCCCATAACACCTGATTTACAACCCCAAATCCAGAAAAGTTGTGGCATTTTGTGAAATGCGATAAAATTCAAGTTGCATTTCTTGATGCAGCATCAGACTGTTAAGTGAATTCTTTTTTTCCGAAGTACTCCCGAGTCCTTGTGGCTTTATTTAACACAGTAGCATGATGGTTTCTAATGCAATGCCATCTGAGGGCTCAAAAGTCATGCACATTCAACTGAGATGACCTACCTTGCCCTATACAAATTTCTCTTGATTTCCTGAATCTTTTTACAATATAATGTATGGTAGACTGTGAAAGACATAAACTCTTTGCAATCTTGCATTGAAATGTGATATTTTTAATTGTTTGACAATTCTCTCATGACATTTGGCACAAAGTGGTGAGCCATGACCCATCTTTTCTTGCAAAGACTGAGAGGCTCTTTTACACCCAAACACTATACCCTCACCTATTACCAATTCACCTGCTAACTGTGGACTGTTTTAAAACAGTATAACTTGGATATTGTATAATCTTTTCACTTTTATTTTGCTTCTGTCCCAACTTTTTTGGAGTGTGTTGCATCCATCAAAATTAAAATTTGTTTATATTCACAAAATACTGTTATGTTGGTCAGTGAAAACACTGGAAATCCTTTCTTTGTACTTTTGTCAGTTAAACAATTTTTACAACAGAAGTGATTTAATCAAAAACGTACTTTAGCTCGATAATAACTTATTCCTAGAGCTGCTGTAAAGCCAGAATGATATGTGTCCATTAATTTTCCTATTATCACTGTGAATATGCTTTGAGACAATCTGTATTGTAAAAAGCGCTATATAAGTGAAGATGACTTGACTTGAGAGTAGATTTTTTTTACAATATTTTAAAGTTTAAGCTAGGAGCCAATTGTATTTGATTTAGTCATGTAACAGTTTGGTTACTAATGTATAGTCTGATACAATAAATCAGTTCATTGCATTGTTTCATAGTGTTGCCTTCAACATACCCAAAAATGGCCATCAAATAAATACAATTTTCTTTTCAAAATTGTTTTTGTTTTTAGTAATGAGGTTCATTTTATGCAAAAAAGTGAATCAAAGTTTTTTTTTGGTAATAATGTTCAGATTATTTTGTAGTTTTTGCTAATTAGAATTATTGTATGTAAACAGAGGCGCATCTAAATTGAGCCCTCAGTGTCTGACACCGTTGCTTGTGTTTATTTCACAAAGCACATCTGCACTTATGATCACCCCTCTGTACGACTGCTTCACATGCGCGAGTCATGCATATGCATGTCTGACATTTCTGAATCATTGTTTTGCATTCATGAACATTTCTCCATAACGTTCATGCGGTATTGGGAACATTACTTTAGCAAACACTGAATAAAGTTGTAGCTAAAGAGCACTGGTAGGACATTCATAACATGAGTACATTTTGATTTAATGTTTCATGTCATATTTTGCACCTCTGCCAAGATAAGCTTTTTAATTAAGTGCATGTTTAGACTTTGGAGCAGAAAAGCGTTCAAGTTCAGTAGTATTTGCTAGTTGTCGGTAGTGAAAGGGTTACATTGGTGAGCGTGAAGTGCCCCGTCAATGAACTGGGCTCATAACCTCTCGCTGCTCTGCACTCTGTCTAACCTCTGCGTAAGTCGAGACTGCTAACCATGCATGAAGCAACATGAATTCCTAATGAAATATTTAAAATGGCTTGGGAAATCTTCTGTCTAAGTGCTTGAAAGTGTTTTTGTTCTGTCTTTCTCCTTCTGACAGTGTGTAACGAGAGATTGTATTTGCTTTGAATAAAAAGCTGGGTGTGTATAGCTAAAACAATCTTTTTTTTCCACAGCTTTTTGACAGTATTCTATGTTCTACAATATTTTTGATGAGTTAGTGCTGGGATTCTTAAATTTTTTTTTTTTTTTTGTCATCTGAACTTCTTTGACCTAAAATATGTACTTGAAGTCTACCTGGAATTTCAGGATGTGATTTCAATAATTAAAGGTAGGGTAGGTCATTTTCAAAGAAGCTAACAATAGCAAGCTAGCTTTGAAAGCATAAAATCCCACTCTCCTTTCAGAGCATCTCCAAAGCCACGCCGCCACACAGCAAGTAGCAAACAAAAGCATCTCAAGAGACTGTGTTAAACTACCTCATGTCTCAAAGCACACTGGGCTCCAGACTGCGACTAAATGGTCGCATTTTGCAACCTTTCTACTCATTTGAGCTGTGCAGTGTGGACCGTTTATCAGCACTGAGCAATAATAGACACAGCAGCATGAGCTCAGCGCGTGCCAATCTCGATCATGTGACACTGCTTACTACACACCACTGGGAGATCCAGTGAGTAAGCATTTGAATTTGCCGCAAAATTAATAAACATTGCTACAAGATCTAGTGGGAAGCATTCAAATTTAGTGCAGAATTCTCTGATTTAGACCACAGATATCAGATCAAATGACACTGACATGAAATCCAAGAGAAACACTGTGCCACGAACAAGTTAAGGCTCCCCAGTCCACAAATCACCATGGATTTAATGTATTAACGCTTACTGAAACTATGGTATTGTGGCAGAAACACTTGAATCTTTTAAATGATTAATTTCAGGGTTTATGCAAACTTTTGAGAGTGACATTCAAGCACTTTCAAGAACTTTTTAAAGTGCTTTACACTTTTTACAGCACTTAAAAGCTCTAAATATTATCCAATTTGAATGATATTTTTAATGTGATTATTTGTAAAACTAAAAGTTTAAAGATGAAGAAAAACATCTCGGTTACGTATGTAACCCTCGTTCTCTGAAGGAGGGAACGGAGACGTACGTCAGTATTGACCGACAAATTGGGATATCGCTAGAGAGCCCAATTCGTCGGTCACTACTGACGTACATCGAACATGACCGACTGAAAGGGAACTATCATTTCTAGGCAAACAAAACTTAAAAAAAGACATGAAATTACCACTAAATGGCAGCAGAGAAGCATTTATAGACTCCCTAATATGTGACCAGTCACGGAAAGTAGGGACACAAGTCGGTTCTGGGGCATTTTGAGTTATGTAAGTGTAGTCTCCAAGCTCTCCAACGATGTGTAACACATGGAAATCTGATAATATTTGGAGAAGTTGTAGCCATTTGATGGGTAGGCTAAGAAAGCTCTATAGCAGGGATGGACTACTCCGGTCCTGGAGGGCCAGTGTCCTGCAGAGTTTATCTCCATCCCTGATAAAAACTCACTTGCCTATAACTTTCTACTAATCCTAAAGACCTTGATTAGCTGATTCAGGTGTGTTTGATTAGGGTTGGAGTTAAACTCTGCTGGACACTGGCCCTCCAGGACCGGAGTTGTCCATCCCTGCTCTATAGGGAGAAAAACGCCTCTAAAGTTGCAGTTCTCGCCTGTTCTCACCTGCTGGCAGTGACAATAGGGCTCATTTACATCTCATTTAGATAAGCCATACCCCCTGTAAAGCTCCCCCTGTTAATGTGGGGACACGTTTCAAGTGAGAGCGAGGTTACATCGTGTTACCTTGTAAAATACATTGTTACAGTTTTCATGTGTCAAACACAACAGTGCAAAAAGCTTTTTTTTTTTTTGCATTTATTTTTGGCCATATGACAGAGGTCTGATTTTATTTGTCATATTTCTGTTCTGCATAAAACTAAAGAATATTCGGTACATCCTATACTGTATTCTAAAATGATCTGATATTAACTTTTGCATGGATTTTATTGAAAAGAGCTTAGGCTCATGTAACCAGTCATTTCACAGTGTGTCTGTGAAACGCTGAGGTACTGTAGTAGTTTTGTGCGCGCGTGAACATCATGGCAACGTACAACACAAAGTAACTCAAGTGGTAAACAGAAGTCGGTCCCACAGTGCTTTGAAGCTGGTTTTACAAACTGCACGCTCACCTGAAAAACAGATATGGCTTATGGTTAATTGTATTGTAATTGCTAATAGTGCTTCGCATTATTTCACATTATAAGCACTCAATTCTAAATCAATGTTTACACATACCAAGCTCCTTAGCAGACTTCATGTAGAGACGCCACACTGAGGCCTTGGACACATGAGTTGGCAGCAACTTCACATGCCAATCCTTATGCCCAGGCTGTCAGCCAGGCAGCATGATGGCATTGTCTTCTGCATAGTTTTTTATGAAGTCCACAACTCTGTTGATATCCTCAGGCCTGATGAACCTGGCTGGCGGACGTGACAGTGAGTGCTTCTTCCTCAAACGTGGTCTTGCGCCATTCTCCTCATAGTGTTTGACTATATCAGCCAGGGTGTCTTTGCCAATGCTGAAAAAAGGAGAAAAAACAAGGAAAAAAACGTTTAACATCATGCTAACAGGCATCTTGTCACCTATATCAGAATGCATTGTACAAATTATAGGTCAAATTATTGAGTCAAAGGATTAAAAAAAAATTCCTGTATTTCATTAGCAGACGGAGTCAGAACCAAACATGTCCTGTATACAATCTTTATTAACTAACTCACAAACACATAACTAAACTAACAAACACATAACATAACATACACAAAGGGTCACACACACATACACAAGTCAGAATGAGTAATGATAGAGTTGAACCGGAAGAGGTGCTGTTACTAGAGCTACATGAAATGTCAAAGGCAATCTGGAAAGGAATCATCAGTTTCCTCAGCAATAGCAACGGTACATCTTACAAATTAATACTAAATTGCTATTTAGTGTTAAAATGTGCGATACTTGCAAGGTGCCCTTAGGCTGAGGAGCATCGGCTCTGCCATCTGAGGAGAGGTCTTGAGGATTCAGCCCGGAGTTTTTATCAGTCTTTTCCATGTTGGATGAGGAGCACATGGCTCGTTTGTAGGCCGAGGCCTACAGGCCTTGCAGGCCTCGCCTAGGCCGGCCGCAAGGACAGTCCGTTCGGTCGTTCAGGAGCAAGGAGAAAGAGAGGGAGTGGCACTATCCACTGACTTTTAACCTCTGGTCAAAGCCAACCTCTTAGGAATGATGTGGGCCAATGAGGATGTTGTATTTCCGGGTGACATACACCTCCCCTTGTTGGGGCTTTTATGACCGATTAAGATTAAACTGGCTGAGATTTGAAGAAGGACTATTACAAGATCCTTGTAATACTTATGTGTTGCGCAGGTATGGACATACCGCATACACAAACATTCAAATCTTCCCGCTGGGAACCCGTAGACACTAAACATGGCATGATTGAAGTTACCTTGCATGTCATACCACTTAAAAATCATAAAACATGTAAATACGATGAGTACAATACAACAACAGTAATAATGGATACCATTTCATGAGAAGGGTTCATTTATAGCACAGTCTGTCTATACATTAATGCCATAGAGTCTGTGTTCTGTGTGGAAAATGCAGGGAAGATGCAGATTTTCTGTGTCTCTACTCTGTTCTCCATGCGGCAACCACATTCCTCAGCGCAATAAACTTGTAACTGAAAACTTCCCGGGGGATGGGGACAGACTCCAGAGTGAGCTTAAACTATTGGTTAACTAACCAATAATTGTGTCTGATTTGCCTCAGTCATTACATAATTCCCCCCTTTCGCTCGTTGTTGTCTCTCTTATGACAACAGTGAGCGACGTTGAAGGTGCCGGAACATCAGACACATCACTGGCACACAAGGCTGCAAGGCTGTGATGGGCCCTGGTTGTGTGTGTCTCTTGGAGTGGTGGTCGATTCATGGCGGTTGATGCAGACAGTCTGTAAGCTCAGGTCTCTGAGCTGGTGCTGCAGGAATCAAAGCATCCAGTGCCTTGACAGTGTGTCACCTGTCACTCTAAAGTCAGTTAGTGGGGGCAAGAGGTTTGCTGGTGGCGAAGATCAGCTCTTTGAGCTTGCTCAGCAGGTGTCGAGGTAGCAGGTGCCATGACAGTGTCATCTGTCGTTCGGACACCCGTGAAGCAGGTGGTTGCAGGAAGAAGTTATGGGAGTTGTAGTGTGAAGAGTGTTTCAGACTGACCTAGGGTTGATGACAGAAGCGTTTGTTACCTCTGCTCTCAGTCCGAGGGAGTCTGAAGTTTGCTGTGTCCCTCTGCTCTTGTGGCAGCGCCAACTTGAGCAGGTCTGAGTCTTGTGTGAGTGGCCAGAAGCTTGTGCTTCTGAGTACTTCTCAAGTAAGTACTGTTCAAGGGGCTCCTTACTAGCGTTAGGAGCTCCTACAGGTTCGATGCAGGCATGTCCGGTCACCCTTGTGCTACCTGCTGTTGGAGATCATGCGGTGTCTGCAGGAAGAGGATGTTTCCGTCCATGGCTTCTCCCTGTGGTAGGCCTGGGTCTGTCTGAATTAATCCTTCTCCTTCTGTAGCTTTAGAGGATTTCAGGAAACTAGCTGATAAGGTGTCAAGCAGAAGGTTTTGGCTCCCCCCTCTGTACCTCTGTGCTTGGCTGGGGGAGGTTCTTCTGCTGCAGGCAAGAGAGTCTTAGTTCTCATTGGGCCATGTCAAGTTCATCTTTGGTGTTGTCCAGCTGCTGGGTCAGAGCTTCAGTCCCAGATCTGGACACATCACGTCTTCTCTGGCTGCCTTTTCCAGCTGCTCTCGTTGCGGAGCAGCTGTCAGAGCCGTTTGCAGTTCGTGGCTTTTCTTCTGTGTCTCTATTCTGTCAGGGTCCTTGTGTCTGTCCCAAGCCTCCATCTCTAGCTGGTCTATGTGGCTTTTAGCATGCATCAGCTCCTTGTGAGTCTCTGTGATCTGGAGTTTGAGGTTGTTCACCTCCTGTTTCAAAACAGTGAGGATGTGGGTCAGGAAGAAGTTGACTTCAGTCAGATCATTGTGACCATACCTCTGGTTTGAGTCATCTGCCTTTACTTCTCTTCCATCTTTGTCCAGTTGCTTTGGCTCTGGTGCTATAATTGATCAGCAGCACTGGTTAGGAGGGTGTTCCTCACGACACCTAGCCAGTCCTTTTGGTCTGCCATCTGGGCAGTTAGGCTGAGCATCTGCAACATTTAGGCATGCTTGTGGTGAGAGTAAGGGCAAGAGACTACTGCAAGATCAAACAGAATTTAGGGCTAAAGGCACAGTGAGCAGCCAGGTGTATAAAATACAGCTAGGTTCAACAAATGACTTAAGATGGTTCTTGTGGTCAAATTATTTCTTAGTATTTCTTATTGATGGCTCACGACAGGCTTGACCTCTGAACAAATAGGAAAGAAAAAGGAAGAGGAAGAGGAGAGCTTTCCTATTAGATTCTGCTTATTAGTGGTGCTCAAAATTATGCCCTAGTAATTGTTCAGATTACTTTGTAGCTGGCTCATAAAATTGAAGCAACTGTTGTAAATAAACAAAATCAAGAAGGAGAGTATGTCTAGTTGCTTGTGGTTATATTGGGAAATTAAACCACACCAGAAAAAAAAGGAAGATGTAAGTAAATCACAAAGATGAAAGAAATAATACTAGTAAAAATTAATCGCTGACTGCTATCATAATTAAAGTCAATAAAAAGATTTAGTAAAAAGTGACTAAAACAGCAGAATAGGTTTAGATCAGTTCACACTGCATACACACAAGCTGTAGTTAAAGGCTTTACATAAATGATGCTAACCGCTAACTGTAGAAGCTATTAGTTAGCTTAGCCTGAGCGGAAGGGTTGCTAGGTAGGGTTAGCTTAGCCACCTAGCCTGGATTGTTTACACCATGGCATCACAAGGTGATGAGTTAGCACTTCCTGTGACAAGTCGTTGTCATGGGAACCAATGCACACCACAGCAATTCAAACAGTTCATGAAGACTGTCTGCTCATTTCAAACTAGTTACGTACAGAGTTAAAATGTGATTCTTATACTTTCAGATTTTCAAAAACTTGATATTACATTCAGTAAAATGCAAATATGTTTTGGCCTTTGCAAATTTTACTCATGTAAACTCTTCTCTCTACTTTAAACAACGTCTTGTACTTGTTTAAAGGGTAATTACACAGTTTGCTGTAAGTCAAAGCTTGTTTAAGCATATATAGTTAAGTCCGTCTGGTGCAGGTATACTGATATTCCTTTCAGCGAGTGAAACACAGTTTTGGTCAAGAGGTAGCTATGCTTGTAGATGCAGCCAAAGTTTAGATGAATGACACCAATCTTAACTATAAAAGGGGAGCATTACCCATATCTACATTTATATAACACTGTACTGAGATTCATTCATCAGAAACAGGTTAAGCAATACTGCAATTGGTATTTCTCCCACCAACGCAGAATAATCAATTCTGGTACAGTTTACATGCTGCTGAGCTGAGATTTCTTCGTCAACACAGGCTTACGCTCTAATACTGAGATTAGGATTTCTTCGCTAAAATCAGATTAACTTTACACTGATACCATTTGAACATATGCTAAAATGTCTTAAGACTCTTTCTGTTACAGCAGAGGTGTCACTTCAAGCTATAGTTTTATCTGCACCTAACCAGCCAGCACCATCGATCTACATGCGAATCAAGCGTTGTCAAACGTCATGTCGGAATTATCAATTATTTGGTAACACTTTAGAATAACTCACGCTATGAAGCATTAGTTAAGCATTAGTAAATAGTTAATTTATCATTTATAAAACATTAATAGACATTAGTAAGCCATTTATAAATACAGCTATAAATGCTTTGTTCTTGATTTATAAGCATATCTATAAAGAGTTTAATAATTGTATTTTCATACTTTATTAATGATCAATTAATCATTTCTAAATTATGTATTACATTATTCACAAAGCAGTAATTTAGGAGTTGTCAGTGGTTCATAAGATCATTTAGGAAGTGTAAGTAAATGATTAATAAAATATTTAAATGTACATTTATGCATCTTATTATTTAGACATATAGCATTAGTTACTCAGTGTGTTAATAAATGCTTTATTAACATATTCCTAGTGTCAAAACTACCTCGGTACTAACTTTAAAACATTAGAGAACAGCAGTGCAGAAGATCACTGAACCTTTAAATCTCATTTATAAAAGCTTTACAAAGCATAAACAGTCCTCACTTTAGATGAGCTCACAAAAATAGTTAACTGACCACTTCTAAATGTTTTATAATTACCTGAATTAATCATGAATTGCAGTAGGAATATGTGTTAATAAAACATTTATTAGCACACTAAGTAACTATTACTATGTGTCTAAATAATATGTATAAATGAATGTTTAAATAGTTTATTAATCATTTACTTACACTTCCTAAATGAACTACTGACAACTCCTAAATAACTGGTTTGTAAATAATGTAATACTTAATTTAGAAATGATAAATTGATTATTAATAAAGTATGAAAATACAATTATTAAACACATTATATATATGCTTATAAATCAAGAATAAAGCAATTATAGCTGTATTTATAAACTACTTACTAATGTCTATTAATGCTTTATAAGTGATGAAATAACTATTGACTAATGCTTAACTAATGCTTCATAGTGTGCAGTTATTATAAAGTGTTACCAATTATTTAACACACTTTTAGTTGGACGATGGTTTAAGCGAGTGGCGTTAGGCCATGCTAGCTTAACCAGCTCAATCTAGTGTCATATTTCAAAATAGCTCGTCGTGGATGGTCATGAGCATTTGAGATTTATACATTCACACAAGGTTTCCTTCCACTCCTAATGCGGACTCCTGCATTTCTGCGACCACACATTTTCATCTACTTTAAAAGCTTTATGCCCTATGCTGACTAGGAACCTTTGTAGAAGCAATGTGGAAGACACTGTGTTTGCAGTTCACAGTCACTGGGGTCTTAAGAACCCCTGCTGAGGGACCTTGTGTGTCAGGTCCCATGAGTGGCATTGTATGAGGGCAGGTTGTGCTGTCCAAAGAGGTGACTAACTGGTGTAGGAGGCAAAGGTCCTGTGGGTGTCCTCCATTCATTCCAGGTTTGTCTGAGTCTGTGGCAGTAACCCTGGGACTTTCAGATCTGCCTTGCCTGGAGTCGAGGGCAGCGCTCAATCTGCATTCAGACTTATGGGTCTGAGGAGTCCTTTATGCTGACTGGTTTCAGTTGCTAATAGTCTGATTGGAGGTTGACTGGCTGTTAAGTCAGAAATCGTGGTGATTCTGGTTAGATCAAGAACAGAGAGCCTGTCTCGGTGGGTCACGCCAGTCAGGGGCTTCGGGCAAAAAGGAAGGTCTCATAGGTTGGCATGAGCGCTGTGGTATCCTAGGCTGCAGGCTCTGGCCCCTTCCCCCTTTGTGAAGGGTTGGGGGAGCTCTCACTGCTGCTGCTGCTGCTGCGAAGTCCATCAGGTTGCAGGTTCCTTGTGTGGTCCATTTGTAGTTGTTCGGGCTGTTTCAGTTCTTTTCGGACCACAATGTGTTTGTCTCTCACGCTGCTGAATTGTGGAGTCAATGTTTGACTTTCAGTTCTGCATGCGGGTGGCCTTCAAGGGCCTTAGCTTTAGTGTCGCTTTAAATTCAAACAGTTCCTTACGTTCTTTAACTGGCAAAGTTCAACAGCTGTCAGAGCCTCCTGAGGACTGGTGACCTCCCTCAATTGCTCTGCTCTGTCATGGTTCTTGCATCTGTCCTGTGCCTTCTCATGCTGAGTGGGTTGGTTCTCTGTGGAACTCAGTGACTTGCAGTGTTCGTTCAATTACCTCCTGTTGGAAGCCCGTATGAGCATGGGCTAAGGAGAAATTGAAGCTCCTTTTGGCTCAGGTCAGGTGTCAAGTGTCTGCTGGTGCTGCCGATCTCGCTGTCCCTTGCTCTGCTATTGCAGGTTTGTTGACTGCTTTAGCTGAAGGGCAACCATCACATTGTTCCGCTGGGTCTCCAGGGGTCCTGGATGGCAGGGCTGGATGTACTTGGCAGACAGGCACACTTATGGGGACATGAGAGAAAGAGATAGCACAGGCAAATGCAAGTTCGTACAGCTATGTGGGCCATGTAGGAAGTGGCTAGCTGAAGTGAAGGAAGCCAGCATGAGACTAAGTTGTTTAACTATCTTGGATGACAGCTATAAGTGGTGTTTACTGATGACGGGGCTGGTACACGTCATTACTATTACTCAGAACACAGATGATTCCTTTCCAGAGATTATCACCATAAGGTAAATAAATAGAACAAACTGGTAGAGAGAGAGAGAGAGAAAAAAAATGAGGAGGAGGGGGAGCTGAGAGATAGGTGTTAGCGTAGTAATAACCTACAACTCATTATGCCTCATTAAGGAAACAACAGTTTCTAGAACTACTGTAATCCTATTAAAAAAAAAAAAGGGAAGAGGGTGATGGTAGAATAACACAAAAAGGGTAAAAACAGAAGGTCCTTTTAGCTCTAGGGAACCTAAAGAGAAGGTGAACACCTAAGTTGATTAAATTAAATGCTAAATTTAATTAAAACCAACTTGGCTGAATAGAGATATTCAGACTGAAACCAAAAGGAAGTGAAGGAAATGACTTGTAGAGGAGGAATGAAGTTGGACAAAAATAGAATTAGAATTTCCTAATAGATTTAGAAATCTAAAAGGAAAGGTAAACAGACAAAATTGATTTAGTTAACTTTTCAAATTTAACCAAATTCAACTTGGCTGCATAGGGATAGTCAGGTGAACAAAGTATTTGCATGAAGTAGAACTAAGATAGAGAAATAGGGTTAGGAAAAAAAATGAATAGATAAATAAATAAAGAGTAAACTCAGAATTTCCTTGTAGCTTTAGGAGACAGGAAACTAAACAAATTGATTTAATTAAATTTTAAATTTAATTTAAATTCAACTTGACCGAATAGAGATACTCAGACTTGACGATGTGAGTGATGCCACGCACGCACACAGACACACACACACACAAATGGTTTAAACCAGAGATGGGTGCCTTTGAGGCGTGCTATGTGAAGCTTTGGAATTCAAGTGAATTGTTTGTCTTGCATCAGTGATTCGGAGCGTGTGTCAAACTGCCACAGTCACGTGATTTCAGTAAACGAGGCTTTGTGATGCATCCTAGCAGTTTCAAAGTGTTTCAAGATGTCCATGGTTCATCTCTAAGTCCCATGAACCCATGTCTATACATGATTTGTACATGAAATGTGTCTAACACATTTAAATGACGCATTTGATAAAGGGAAGTGACGTATTGTCATATTTTGTCTGATATAGTTCAGTTTTTATTAACAAGCACTACCGTTTACTGAAATATCATGTCTTGACAGAAACCTCATGTTTAAGGATATTAGATGATTCATTGATCACTTTTAATTGATTACAACTTAATAATAACCATTTGTGAATGGCTTATTAAAGATGTCTCGTATTCGTATATCTCTAGTATTCACTACGCTTACTGTTCTGACCCGCAAAGGGGCGTTTTGAGCCGTTCGAACAGTGAATCGTTTGTGACGCAATTGATTCATTTGATTCCGAGCTTCACAACGCTTTGTGTCCCCATCAACAGTTCAAATCAAAGTCCCTCCTAAAAGGGATCCCAAAGTCTATAAAGTCTTCGGCTTGAATGCTTCGCGCTCGTACGTGTCTAGGTGCTAGAAGGGTGCTAGCAGCTTTTAGTCGAGCTAAAGGGTTTTAACTTGTAGGGTATACGTGTAGGATTTCTATAGAGTTAGATTTGGCTACACAAGGTTTGTTGTTTGCACAACAGTCTGTGATGTGGGTGCTGTTATCAGACTTTCAGAGGTGTCTGCTCTCCACGCTCTGTTGTCATGCGTTGCCAGGAGACCAATGCCAGCCTGCAACATGATCAGAATAGAGCAGAATTCTAACCGTGCTGCAAGTCCGCATTGAGAACTCCAGTGTTGTCACGCATAACTCACAAATCACAACAACACATCACTTCACAGAGAGTGGCGAATTGCTAGTTAGCTAAGCTAGAATTTACACCACAAATTCATTGCGTGCGTTTCATATGTGCGGTCCAGTGCATTAATATGAATACGCTGACGTAATGAATAGTAAAAAGGCCTTTAATCGGTGAATGGGGAGTCTCGCCCAGAACACCATTACAAACTCTGTAGTGAGATTTCTTCGTCACACAGGTAAATTTATGCTGCTTAATCTGGAATTCCGTCATCAGAAAAAGGCTTATGCGTTTACCGCTGAAAGTGGGGATTTCTTCGCCCAAGATCAGGGTAGTTTATTTGTTCGTGCTGCTAATCTGAGATTCGATCGTCAGAAAGACTTATGCATTTAAAGCTGAAAGTGGGGGTTTCTTCAAGTTCAGGTAAATTTATTCTAATACCCTTTGTATGCGCTGCTAATCTGCGATTCCGTCGTCAGAAAAGTCTTACGCTCGTTTAGCAACTGAAATTATGATTTCTTCGATAATTTCAGGTTAGCTTTGTAACAAATGTGTAGCGGTTATTAATCAATTTATGGATGAAATATGAATATAATAATTCATAAGGTTATGAATAAATTATGATTCATATATCGACCCAATGGGGAATTAAACATATATTGTGAATCAATTACAACGAATTATAATCAATTACATATATGATTAGTTCTGGTTTAATAATTATTTAGAGAAACTGTTCGTTTGTCCAGCAAACTAAGTCCCTCACAGAATATTATAAACGGAGTTATTCTCTGGCCATGAAAATAACTAAAGCATAAAGCGATCGAAAAAACGTTAAAGTGACTTGGTCTTCAGTTGGAAGAACAACAGAACAATCGAGCATGAATTAAGTGTTTTAATATATGCAGCTACGAATACAGAGGTTATACATCTAAATATATATACAAGAAAATACATATATATACACGAGAATGAAAATGAAGAAAAGACAGGGAAAGAAAGATGATCAAAGAATGGCAAATTACACAGTTAAACCCTTTTGAGAGAGCCAGCACAGAAATCAGTTTAGACAAATTTAAGGTAAATGATAATACTTGCTTATTGGTTCAAGTCCGTGAGTAGCAGTTTCAACGCGCTTGGCTTGGTCCTTTCCGAGAGGGTTTCTCCGGCGGGGTTTTCAAAAGAGGTTTAAACTTAAGTAACTTAACCGAAGAGAGAGAGAGAGAAAGGAAGTGGTCCTCCCGAGCTGCGCGCGTGGTTGGGAAGCGCGGTCACCTGAGGCGTCCGGGGAGACGTGCACGAGACGATCGGGAGGTCACCGGGAGAACCCAGAAAAGGTGTGTGTTGTTGTTTTTATGGAAACCCAAACTAACACACCTCCTGAATTGTAGCGGCCAATAGATGCGCAGCACTATCTGGCGGGCAAAGTTCCTTGGTTTGGTCTCCTAGATGAATTTGCATACTTAGTGGCCATCAGACCGGATTTCGAGATCGAGTGCTTTCTTCACAGTATCATTAAACACATAGAAAAATGCATATGTCAGCCATGTGACCCACCTCAGTAAATAGCTCGAGTCCGGAGCTTTACGGAGAGACCAAACTCGCCAGATTAGAAAGGCATAGACAAGAAGTTATGGTTTACAGACAAAATTATATCGTTAAAATGCACACTAGCACAAATACACTAATTTAAACACTAGGAAACATGCATAGGCCCTAAAATATATGAAATATATATTTCAGCATAGTGGTAGGATATATATACAGTTAAAAGTTTATGTTTGTGTGTTTCTGTATGTGTGTCTGTGTGTGTGTTTTTGTGTGTGCCAGTGTGTGTGGGTGCTGGAATGTGGATCTGGCCCATAGTCCACATGAGGGGCCCCTTTGATGTCCTAAGAGCAAGGAAATTGGGCCTGCTGTGTTACCTCGGAGGGCAACAAAGGTGTCAAGTGGGCTCATCTTTAGTAGACTGTTCGGAGCCGATTTAGTGATTAAGAAACAAAGTTCATCAGGTTAAAAGCATTCTGAAAACTCCAAAGTTTATTGACTCTGAACGGATCCATCCAGACGTTACAGATTCCCCCTTTCGGCCAACGAAGTTCCTGCGCGGACTTCGTTGGACGGTAACCAAGTTCGATGGCACATGGATCCGGATGGTCATGCAGCAGGTGGTTCCTACTGGTCCTTGAGGGAGAGCAGATAAGCACCTGTCCATGGATTCTTGCATCCCTTTGATCCCTTGGGATAGGATGAAGGCCAGGCCCAGGGCGAGTGAGTACTTGATGGCCATGGAGAGGCAACGGATTGTGTTGGCAGCAGTCCAAGCTCGGGCTCTAGGTGAGCTGGTCAGGACAGGCAGTCGTGAGAGTGCTTGGAGGGCTGCATCAGTGGGAGTACTGTCACTTAGCTGGGACCTCCCTTTGTCAATCCTCAGTTCCAGTCCTGGATCTAAGGTGTGATGGTGATTCCTGGAGGAGGATGGGATTTCCAGTTCTGACTGGTCCTCTTTGCTTGAGAGACAGTACACTGCCCGATGGCTGTGATAAAGGATGGAACTCAGGGGTAAATGGATCCTCTTACTTGGATTGGGCAGCCTGACATGAGTGGCGGTGTTGTGCTGATTGTAGATTACGATGGCAGCATGAGTGGGGGTGTGGATGAGCAGTCGATCACCCACAGTCTCGGCTTGTGTTCCGATAACTGGGGTGCGAGGCTTGGCCGGGCAGCGTGTGTCGCTGGTCATGGGCTGCAACCGGCCCATTCCTTCAGTGTGGTTTCTGAGGAAGAGCTGGTTTGGGCAGAAGTACTGAAAGTCTTTGGTGAAACTACACCTGCGAAAGTGGGGAGCCGGGCACAGCCGTGGGTTGCTGTTGTGGTAGGCTACCGCAACTGAGGTGTGTTTCTTGGCATGGGTGTTACGTTGCCGCCCTCTGACATTGACCATGTCTTTGGGTCTGCCAGTAGCAAAGTCCAGCACAGTTTGTGTAGGATACTGAGGACTCCTATTCATAGCCACTCTGTCCATAGAGAAGCTAATTTCTCGCAGCAGGTCTGTCAACAGAGCTATAACCAGCTGATTTTGGGCAAAGTCATTCTGGAGGACTGTAAACAGTTGCTTCCTTGAGTTCGCAGTTTGGATCAGCAGGAAACTGTGAGTGCGGAGAACCACCGCAATACCTTTCCAGGATTTGCAGGTGGTTTGCAGGGTTTGGCTCTGTGTTGCGAGTTGCTTTCTCAGTTGTAGGCGGAGCTTGTTGTGCTGCTGATGAGGGGAGCAGGCTGTGATGAGACTCAAGTCTCCTGGTTGGTACAGATGCAACGGCAGTGGCACCTGCCGTGCCATCAGTAGTTCTGTGGGGAACACCTGAGTTGACTCCTGTACGGTGTCTGTGATGGCCATGAGCATCAGAGGAGGTTTTACCGTCCAGTCTTTCTGGTCGACTGACCGTGGAAATGTGATTCCTCGGTTTTGCAGTGAAGCTCGGTGCTTTGCGTTTGCAGTCTGGACATGACGGTAAACTTGACATCCTCTGGCGTGCTCTGCCACATCTTGCTGCATGCTGGGCCAGTGCGCCACTTGTTTTAATGTCTCGTCCGTAGTTCTGGTGCCATGGTGTTTGGCACATGGTGTGTCGTGGGTGTATATCAGTTCACCCCCCTTTTGGCCCTGTGGCAGTACAAGCTTTGGCGCTGTGAGGACATCAGGGACATACTTTAGAAAGTTTATTCCCACACGCAGCATGTGGTCGGTCTCGTGCAGTCGTTTGTTGCTAGGGGCCGCCGTGGGACCAGATGCCGGGAACGGGAGGTTGGAGGGGTCTGAGTGGTGGTACAAAACATGTCGAATGGAAATGTTGGAAAGTTTGGTTGTCAGTGGCAGTGGCAGTAAGGTGGGAAATGTTGCAGGAACAGTCCGCTGGCTGCGGGTTGTTGTTGCCACACTAAGGGTGGGTGAATGGGGTGGGTGTGACCATAGCTTGTTATGCAGTGTGCCAGTCTTGGCAAGGGCATTAGTTTGGTCGTTCACACCTTTGTCACGCCCTGGTTGCTTCAAGCATCTTTTCACCTTTTCCCAGTAAATGATCATGTCGTGTGCTTGGGTGAGGTGATCACGTGTCTGGAACATGTGTTGATGTTTCACCTGCTTGTTGCATTCAGTCTTGAAACCAGTTTGTTTCCAGCCCAGAAGATGGCATGTGAAACAAGGTCTGGCAACGTGTGAGTCTGTGCACATGAGTTCCCTGATGTTATGAGCTGAGGAGACGTGAAGGGTTTTGAGGGTAGCTGCTGCTTCACCATATTGACATGACCGGGGACCCCACCTGCTGTTCTGTGGTTGGCAGGGTTGGTTTCTTAACCATCGTACCCCTGCATTTGCCTGTGGGATGCCCTCATGGTTGTAGGAACGTCCATCGACATAGGCCGTGGGCATTCCTTGGCACGCATTCTCTTTGAGGTATCTGTGACAGGCTGGTCGCTGTTGTTGGGGTACCAGTATCTCAAGTGTCAACGCTGGTGTGCTGTTATAGCAGTTTTGACAGGCAGCTGAATCTCCGCTCCGTGCAGACTTGTGCTTTCTGGCACGTGTGGCAGTGGCACCTGCTGGTTCAGCCTCCTGAAGTCGCTGGTGGGTCGCCACTTGCTGTCTGGTTTGACAATGGACCAGGTAGGGGCTGAATAGGTGCTGTTGCATGGGCAGATAACACCTTTTCCTTCTGTTGAATGAACAACCTCCTGTACTGGTTCATGTGGGGCGATGTGACCTTCGTACTGCCTGATTAAGGTGGGAGGAGCATTTGGGTGTGTTGCACTATGCACTGTGTGAAGTTTAGTGAGACCACAGCATAAAAGGTCTTTGTCAAATGTCACTTTGAATTTGTGCAAGACGTTTCTGAGTTTTTGACAGTCTGCATCATTCTTTAGCGCACTTGCATCTTTCTGGATCTGTTGGCCTTTAGGCTCAAACCTTGGGAAGGGCTCCTCTGTTGTGGTGTTAGCTGTCAGGTTGGCTGTCAGAGGTGCAGCGCTTTCCTGAGTTTCCCAGGCAGGCTGGTTAGCGACTGTGGGTACTGCAAGGTGTTTGTCCTCCATCAGCTCCGTTCTGTGCACCTGTTCTGTGGGTACCAGTTTGATGGAAGTGATGGAGATGCTCTTGAAGGATGCTGTGAAACTTGTGTTGCTTAAGCTTCCTTCTGGGACCATGGCAGCTGGTATTAAGTTAATGACTGTTAACTTGCGTTCAAAGTCATAGGGGCCGTGGTCCATTATCCATTCTAGATGGTGGGCTTTGGGAATGCTGATGTCTGTGACCATGCATTCGTTGAGCCAGCTGTGAACTACGTAGGGTGACACTTCAGTTAGCGGTGTGGCTTTTAGAGCAAGTCCAAGTTCCACGCCTTCAGGTGACAGTGTGAAGGAGCCCAGCATGTGGCTTAGGGTTTGACCACATTGCCTGTTGAGCCAACCAGCACCCCCTTTGGTGTAAGGTGGTACTACCGTTTCCTGTGTGTGGAGCCAAACAGCACCCCCTTTGGTGTAAGGTGGTATTACCGTTTCCTGTGTGTGGAGCCAAACAGCACCCCCTTTGGTGTAAGGTGGTACTACAGTTTCCTGTGTGTGGAGCCAAACAGCACCCCCTTTTGTGTAAGGTGGTACTACAGTTTCCTGTATGTGGATCAGGAGGCAGACCTCTTGGGTGGTCTGGCCTGACAGGAAGTTGGCAGTGTTGACAGGAACAACAGGAAGCTGTACAGTCATTGGGGCCCACAACAACTCATTTGCACTGTCCGTATGAGCATTAGAGTGCATCAGGAGGTCTGGAAGGACCAGGAAGTGATGGGTTAAATGCCGGTTGTTCCATTTGAAGTTCACAACGCAGATGTCCTTGACGGTCATCATGGTTGCCAGACGAAAGTCCAATGGGAAGCGTATTTGCATGTTGACAAATGGGAGGTCCGGTGTTCCTTCAATGAGAGCACTTAACAGCGTGTGGCTGAAGGCTGAGTTGCCTGCCCACAGTGTGAGAATAATGTCTGTTGTAGTTACATCATTCAGCTGTGAGTCTGTCGTGACCTTGGAGCAGAGAGAGTTACAGTCTATGGTGAGTTGAAGTACGCCGGGTGGCGACCTTGAACTGTGCTCTGAGACAGGGTTCCCGCGGTTAGCTGGGAGATTTCCCGCGACCTCTGTGACCTGACCGTCTGGCTCAGGTGGCCTGGGTGACTGGGAAGGCAGAAGTTCACACACTTGAGCCCAGATTTTCAGTGGTCTGGCGTTCAATAAGGGCTCAAAACAGTCTAGCAGGTCTTTGTGAGTGGAACAGAGAAACGTGTCCATTTGCGCTACGCACACAGGAGGTACCAGGCTCACTCGACCAATGGTGTGGTGTGTGGGAGCTGTGTGTTCAAGGTGGACCTCATTTGGACTGTGCGACTGCACATTCAGCTCACATCTTTGTGACTTGAGAGTCTGAGTTTGTCTTTCAGCTTCATTTCTCAGTCTTTCAAAAAGGTAAGGACAGGTTTCTGGACAGTGATCGGAGTCTGGGTAACTGGTTGGAATTTCTACAGTCTTTTTAGACGCAGTTCTCTGCTTGGCTTGAGCTTCGTCGACCAAGTCTCGCGGCTGCTGAATAGACATGCTGCTTGAGCAGGCCAAGGCTGCCAGATGATCACTCACCGCAGGGTGCAGCTCTCGGAGAAGCAGAGGGTTGAAGATGAAATCTTCCTCCGTTGCTGGCTGGTTACGTGCTCCGTAGTACCCTCTTTGCATTCGGCTGTAGAAAGTGTATGGGTTATTCAGTCTGCCCCGTTTTAGGTCCATGGCAGCAGGGAGCCCTTGATCTGATGCAGGGTCAGAAAGCTTTTGGATCAGAACCTGTCGCAGGTGCTGGCAGTTGGATGTGACAGCTGCTGGCGAAGGTTCTTGGCCGTTGGACGTTTTGGGCAGTGGACTTTTAACCCCATTTGGAATTAGGGCTTCTTGACTGGTTAGGGGAAACTCGGTGATGTGTGTTTCCCCTCCCATGCCACTTTTCAGTACTCTGTAACCAGTGTCAAGTTCATTCACATAGTCTCTTTGTTGTTTCGGAGCCATAACTCCTTTCTGGGCCTGTTTCAGATGATTTTCACAGGTCAGGGCTTTAGTGTGTCTGTCTTTCAGTGTAGTCTCTGCTTTGGCTAGGGGAGCTTCGCTGTGTTGGAGTTTTCCAGTCAGTTTTCTACGCTCCACCTCCAGGTGGAGCTCTGCAAGGGCTTTTTGAAGTCTTTGCAGCTCCTCCTGCAGCTCGGGTTTGGATTCGTCCGCTGTCCAACGCTGGTCCTGGGTCTCGACGAGTCGCTGATCGTGGTGACGATGAATCTGGGCCTGATTCCTCCGGGCGTCCTCCTCCTGGAGCTTGAGGTTGTGGGCGATGGCTCGGATGACTCTCGCCCACTCTTTGTAGCTCGGCATTGGATCGTGGGCCATTAGTCGATTCAGGTTGTCGTCCAGCTGCTCGTTGCTTAGGTGCTGGGGATCCACAGCGTCGTTGGGCAGGATCGTGCTGGTCAGGGAGCCCAACCCGGTCTTGAGTCCGTCCCCATGGGTGCTGGGGCTGGCTGCTCTGAACACGTTAGCTTGCTGTTGGCGAGAGAAAGACAGCACAAACAGAACCAATGCAAGCACGCACAGGGCTAACGACTTATAATAATGCATGATTATATAATTCTTTGGTTTGGTTCCAGTTAACTGGTGCAGACAGTTAGTGGAATGTAGGCTAGACACTTAATTGTCGATAGCCAAAAGGACCACGCGGGTCAATTTGTGTGGGTGAGTGCCGGATTTGAATAAAGATTTTGACAGGCGGTAGCCCTAAGAGTCCTTTGATGACTCTCGCTGCTCGGTCGTCTATCTATTACTCAGTTTTCCGTGATGGCTCTCACAGGCTCTGCTTTTACATGAACTGAAAGAAACAAACACAGTAGAGAAGCAAAACAGAACAGGGAGGATGCAATTAAATGAGAAATAGAGCAGTAAACAAATAGAAAGGAATAAAAATAGAATCGCAATAAACTAAAACAGAAGGGCTAGAGGGGAGAAGTGAAACTTAAACTTCCTATTCCAGCTGGGTTTATGACGGTGTCAGGCGAGTGCACGGTTGCGTCATAAAACCTAGAGGGATGGTATGGATCGAGAGCCTAAGGGTTGGCCCGCACCTGAGTAATTGAAGAATATGTAATATTCTGTGGCTTTCAATTAGGTGAAGTGACTGTATGTCACTAATTTAGGCCTGGGTGAATCGTGGGTGCTCAGATAAGAACTCAATGGCAGGCCACCTTTCCTCGCCGATCAAACACTCTACTGCGGTGTCCGTGGCCACCTGTCCCCTTTGTACCACGGTGCAACCTCTCAAACAGGGAACACCAGCACAATTGCGCACTTTGGCAAGGTATTTGCGCCAACGGCCCGAGTGACCAGTCAAGATTGAGTTTTCCCTGAACTCAGAGTCTGTCCCCTTTACGGGCAGTTACTCCAAACGGGCGGTTCTGTCATGCAGAAGCCTGAGCAGGGAAATTAAACAAAATTGCCGCTTGTTGTCACCCCGGGTCTCGTTGCCTCCCTGTACCTGATACACAACTCGCTGATGTCCTTGCGTGTTGCCCGTGATACGGGGTCAGAATGTCCACGATTCACACACGGTTAGTGTAAGAAGCGCCAGGCCAGGTAGCTCCACTCACTGGAACTCACTGGAGCAACCGTCAGCTCACCCCAGGGCGCTAAAGGGCCTTATCTGCAAGTGCACAAACAATCAGGTAAACACGACTTAATTGTAAATTTAAAACTCAATTTAAATCTTGTTTAAATAGAATTTAACTAAATTAAGTGTGTAGGATAAAAGAGTAGGGGTATAAAAGGAACTAGCTGGAAGCAGAACAAAAGTAAAAATAACATAAAACAAAAACAAATCAGATGCACTTGATTCAAATTTTGAATTAAACTCTGTTCAATTAAATTTAAATGAGTGCATAGAATAACAGGATGGGAAAAAGCGAAAAGAGGATAATTCAGAGGCACTTGATTCAAATTTGAATTAAACTTGTTCAATTAAATTTAAATGAGTGCATAGAATAACAGAATGGGAGAAAGAAAAGAGAAAGCCTTCCCTATTTGCAGATTTTTCCTAAAGAGAATTGCTTGTTGATAGCAAAATGCCAACTGATTGCCACTACTTAATTTTAAAATTGAATTAAATGTTATTTAATTAAATTCAAAATAAGTGTATGAAATAAGGGAGGCTTGGGTATGCGTGAATATTATTGCCAGCCAATAACACACAGGACCCAGAACTAAGAGTGAATAAAATAAAACATTAAGTAATAAAGGGAATGAGTTTCCAAAGTAAACTAAAGAAATAACTTGAGAGAGAGAAAAGACAAAAAGGGAATGGATGAAATAACACAAAGTGGAATAAAAATAAAATAAATAAACTGAAATAAAATAAAATAAAGTAGATCTGTGAATACAGGAAAAAGAATACAAGGGAAAAGAGAATTGACTTATCTGACAGTGTCCACCAGGGGGCGCACTCTCAGAAAGTGAATTCCCTTGTTGGAAGGGAAACAATTTAAATTAAAAATTTAAACGTGTTTAAATTAAATTTAAATCAGTAAACCACATTCCAACAATGATTGGAAAGCATAACCACCAAAAGCAAATTACTTTTACAACTCCCCGCAGTATAGAGAAGCAAAAGATAACTTGGAGATAATTTCAGTTCAAAGTATGGAGCGGCTTTAACTCAGAACGTCCACGCGGTGGCGTCACTGAGTCCACACAACCAATAAGTAGGGAGGGGTGGCACACCTGAGCAGACTGCCCTCTGGCGTCTGGTCAGAGTTACTGCATCCCCTTTCTTTAATTCGTGATACAAAAACGAGCGCGCTTGTGGGTTTCTGACCCTTACGCTGTTTTAACTGCACGGTCACGATTACAACTATAGAACCTCAGCGGATTCTTTCATAAATATATGTGTACCGTTTTACTCACGGGTACACAACTCTGGGAATCAGTCCCTTTGGTGCAAACTTTAATGCACGCGAATATGTAACTTTTGCGGGATTGCTTCGCCGCTGTTACTAATCAACATTGGATCAGAATGCTGATACGAGCTCCAAATTATTACACATCAATCGATAAACCAGACGGACTGCTTTTCCGATTAGATCTGTAACGGGGATCACGTGGTTTTGGGTAGCTAGTCCAAACGACGTAACCCAGGAGCAAACCGGCTATTGTGAATTTTTGGACGACACAAGAAATTCAGATTCAATAGCGGGTAAATATAATGAGGCCTCGAAAGAGTGGTCGCAGGAATCTCGCCACGACCCTCTAAACTCGCTGAACACGATTCAATTCGTTTATTCAAGCGGAAATTAATATTCAAAACTGTAACTTACTGCAAAGATTGTCGTCCTTCACAGATACGAGCTTGAGATATCAATGGACTGCAGTGTATTTCACGGTCAACCAAGGCTATGCCTGCAGTGTTTCTAGACACAAACAGCAGCTTGTTAACGGTGCGTAGTGAGGACCCGTGCGTCTTCTCACTGAATAAAGCGCGCATGTAAGTTAAATCATACAAAATTATTCTACATTGCTCTTTTACCGAAAACCAAGTTTAAAACGTTGCCCGCATCCTCCACCAAATAATATATGTAACGAATGTGTAGCGGTTATTAATCAATTTATGGATGAAATATGAATATAATAATTCATAAGGTTATGAATAAATTATGATTCATATATCGACCCAATGGGGAATTAAACATATATTGTGAATCAATTACAACGAATTATAATCAATTACATATATGATTAGTTCTGGTTTAATAATTATTTAGAGAAACTGTTCGTTTGTCCAGCAAACTAAGTCCCTCACAGAATATTATAAACGGAGTTATTCTCTGGCCATGAAAATAACTAAAGCATAAAGCGATCGAAAAAACGTTAAAGTGACTTGGTCTTCAGTTGGAAGAACAACAGAACAATCGAGCATGAATTAAGTGTTTTAATATATGCAGCTACGAATACAGAGGTTATACATCTAAATATATATACAAGAAAATACATATATATACACGAGAATGAAAATGAAGAAAAGACAGGGAAAGAAAGATGATCAAAGAATGGCAAATTACACAGTTAAACCCTTTTGAGAGAGCCAGCACAGAAATCAGTTTAGACAAATTTAAGGTAAATGATAATACTTGCTTATTGGTTCAAGTCCGTGAGTAGCAGTTTCAACGCGCTTGGCTTGGTCCTTTCCGAGAGGGTTTCTCCGGCGGGGTTTTCAAAAGAGGTTTAAACTTAAGTAACTTAACCGAAGAGAGAGAGAGAGAAAGGAAGTGGTCCTCCCGAGCTGCGCGCGTGGTTGGGAAGCGCGGTCACCTGAGGCGTCCGGGGAGACGTGCACGAGACGATCGGGAGGTCACCGGGAGAACCCAGAAAAGGTGTGTGTTGTTGTTTTTATGGAAACCCAAACTAACACACCTCCTGAATTGCAGCGGCCAATAGATGCGCAGCACTATCTGGCGGGCAAAGTTCCTTGGTTTGGTCTCCTAGATGAATTTGCATACTTAGTGGCCATCAGACCGGATTTCGAGATCGAGTGCTTTCTTCACAGTATCATTAAACACATAGAAAAATGCATATGTCAGCCATGTGACCCACCTCAGTAAATAGCTCGAGTCCGGAGCTTTACGGAGAGACCAAACTCGCCAGATTAGAAAGGCATAGACAAGAAGTTATGGTTTACAGACAAAATTATATCGTTAAAATGCACACTAGCACAAATACACTAATTTAAACACTAGGAAACATGCATAGGCCCTAAAATATATGAAATATATATTTCAGCATAGTGGTAGGATATATATACAGTTAAAAGTTTATGTTTGTGTGTTTCTGTATGTGTGTCTGTGTGTGTGTTTTTGTGTGTGCCAGTGTGTGTGGGTGCTGGAATGTGGATCTGGCCCATAGTCCACATGAGGGGCCCCTTTGATGTCCTAAGAGCAAGGAAATTGGGCCTGCTGTGTTACCTCGGAGGGCAACAAAGGTGTCAAGTGGGCTCATCTTTAGTAGACTGTTCGGAGCCGATTTAGTGATTAAGAAACAAAGTTCATCAGGTTAAAAGCATTCTGAAAACTCCAAAGTTTATTGACTCTGAACGGATCCATCCAGACGTTACAGCTTCTTCGTGCCATTTAAATATGCATTATAGCATCGAGGAACGTTCTGCCGTTCAAGGGAATGCGCATTCAAGCCCTAGTTTTGCTGATTTTATCAGAAATTCGTATGTGCATGTATAAGATGTCAATAAAGATTATCAAAACACATGATTGATTACTGGTCCATCTGCAAACGATTGCTTAAAATGATGCCCACATTCTCCACCAAATATGTAGCGAATTAACTCAAAGGGGAAATATTAATAATTATTCATAACTCATTATGATTATTAATTATGATTAATTATGAATATGCAAATCCGTTAATCAGATTAACTGGACATAGCTACATTAAAATTAATATTACAATCAGTTAACCTGTTCGTCCAGTGAACGCTCAGTGTTGATTGTTTATTAATTCTATGAAATGTTAATTTCCAAGTTATGGAAAAATAATATTTCTTATTGTACTGTACTACTCAGAGCAGGTAGTCCGGATCTATCACTTAAGCTGCAATTCATTAGCAGACGGAGTCAGAACCAAACATGTCCTGTGCACAATCTTTATTAACTAACTCACAAACACATAACTAAACTAACAAACACGTAACATAACATACACAAAGGGTCACACACACATACACAAGTCAGAATGAGTAATGATAGAGTTGAACCGGAAGAGATGCTGTTACTAGAGCTACATGAAATGTCAAAGGCAATCTGGAAAGGAATCATCAGTTTCCTCAGCAATAGCAACGGTACATCTTACAAATTAATACTAAATTGCTATTTAGTGTTAAAATGTACGATACTTGCAAGGTGCCCTTAGGCTGAGGAGCATCGGCTCTGCCATCTGAGGAGAGGTCTTGAGGATTCAGCCCGGAGTTTTTATCAGTCTTTTCCATGTTGGATGAGGAGCACATGGCTCGTTTGTAGGCCGAGGCCTACAGGCCTTGCAGGCCTCGCCTAGGCCGGCCGCAAGGACAGTCCGTTCGGTCGTTCAGGAGCAAGGAGAAAGAGAGGGAGTGGCACTATCCACTGACTTTTAACCTCTGGTCAAAGCCAACCTCTTAGGAATGATGTGGGCCAATGAGGATGTTGTATTTCCGGGTGACATACACCTCCCCTTGTTGGGGCTTTTATGACCGATTGAGATTAAACTGGCTGAGATTTGAAGAAGGACTATTACAAGATCCTTGTAATACTTATGTGTTGCGCAGGTATGGACATACCGCATACACAATCATTCAAATCTTCCCGCTGGGAACCCGTAGACACTAAACATGGCATGATTGAAGTTACCTTGCATGTCATACCACTTAAAAATCATAAAACATGTAAATACGATGAGTACAATACAACAACAGTAATAATGTATACCATTTCATGAGAAGGGTTCATTTATAGCACAGTCTGTCTATACATTAATGCCATAGAGTCTGTGTTCTGTGTGGAAAATGCAGGGAAGATGCAGATTTTCTGTGTCTCTACTCTGTTCTCCATGCGGCAACCACATTCCTCAGTGCAATAAACTTGTAACTGAAAACTTCCCGGGGGATGGGGACAGACTCCAGAGTGAGCTTAAACTATTGGTTAACTAACCAATAATTGTGTCTGATTTGCCTCAGTCATTACACAATTAAAACAACAGTCCTGAGCTAGCTAATAACAATAGACACATGAGAAAACGTGTATGTGTTCTTAGAATGAACACAAAACGACAAACTTTGATGTTAATGGAAACTCACCCCATAAGAAACAGAAAAGTATTCTTGCAGATCTCGTTGCCTCCAATGAAATAAGTAGTTCGGGCACACTTTCTCTTTGTCGGTGTCTTCTTTGTGGATGTAACCATCTCCGAAGTTTGCACTGTGCGTCTGTTTGCCTCTATATTTCCAATAATTCGCATGTCCTGCCACTCTTTTTCCGCAGCTAAAGAATCCAGCCGTATGTTGTACATAATATCTGGAGAAAGCTTCTGGCTACATGACTGTCTCCCATTCAGAGAGTTCTCTTTTCTCCTCATGCAGCATTTACAGTCAAAGTTACGGATTTTCACCATTTCTCTGTCTTTATCCCCATCAAATGTTACTATCGATATAGCCTCTGATATCTTACGGTCCAACTCGTCTGACGCCAGTCCGATACATTCTTCCTCGTCTTCATCTTCGCTCAGTTGCAGATTAGGGATATTATTCAGTCTTATTATGCTGCTTTCATCGTCGCTCAGATCGTCTTCAGAATCAGTGAGCGCTTGTTCATAATCATCCGGCTTTTCGAAGAAGTACTTCAAAACATTTTCGGTGTAACGGCCATTTTTCTTTCTCATTTTGCTCGATAGTTGTGCTGCCGACTTGTGTCCCTGGTTTCCGTGACGGGTCACATATATAGAAAAGTAAGAAAAGTCTCATGAAAAACAAAAACTTATTCAAATTGTGACTGAATTGCACAGAAAGCAAGTAAAGAGCACTCAGTTCAGTATACTTTATTTTAAGAGTAGAATATTTACATTTGTCCCTATAAAAATGTGATAACACTTTCCAATAAGGTTCATTAGTTAAACATTAGTTAATATATATAATATATAACGAGCTAACCATGAGCATTACATTTGTTACTATTTACTAATCTTCGTTAATGTTAGTTAATGAAAATACAGTTGTTCATGTTAGTTCACAGTTCAATAACGTCTCGGTTACAAAGGTAACCCTCGTTCCCTGAAGGAGGGAACGGAGACGTACGTCGGACAGACCGACGAATAGGAATCTCGCCAGAGAGGCCAATCTACTTCGAGTGTAACTAAACGAGCCAATGCACATTGGCATGCAATCATCTGCATCAGCTGCTCACCTCGCAGCGCGGGTATATAATGAGCAGCAGGTGCGTTGCATCTTCAGGTTTTCGCTGAGGAGCCGAACCAAGCAGGCGGCAACACAGCAGGACAACAACTGTGGCGACGGGACGTACGTCTCCGTTCCCTCCTTCAGGGAACGAGGGTTACCTTTGTAACCGAGACGTTCCCATTCAGTCGGTCACGTTCGACGTACGTCGGACAGACCGACGAATAGGAATCCCTACCAAAGCGCCACAGGAGCTGCCCTCCTCCAGCGCTCTGTTGTAAGCCACCTGAACCCCCTTGCCTGCGGACGGTGGGACAGGGCTAACACACAGAGAGGGTCGATCACTGTTGTTCCAAAACCCATTCAAGGAGACTATTGGATAACGCTGGGAAAGCGTAACCTTCGTTTGAAGGAACGCTGCGGAAGCCACATCCTTCCCCGAAGGAGTTATGTGGAGAAGTACATATGGACTAACCCTGTAGGGCTGTGCTACATATGGAAGAACTGGGGTGACTCCAACTCGATAGAGATGGGTTCTCCCAGAGGGAAAGACACGGGCTTCGTTTAAGAGCAGCCGTGGAAAAAGCCATATGGGATCCCCGTAGGGTCACACATATGGAACCCAGCCTAAATCCGGTTCTCAAGGATACAACGGAGTATAGGCCTGGCGCCAGACGCTCCGCCACGTCGGCTGCCGAAGGGTAACCGGAGGACTCAACAGGGTCTGCCTTGTAGGGACTCTCTGGAGAATAGAACGCGCATGTAGCGCAGCAAGCCGACACTAAGCCGGGGCCTCTCCGTGCCTCTGACCTGAGGCGAGAACACGGGAGGAGACCGGCTCGACACGAAGGCTATAGTATCTAGCGAACGTGTTAGGTGTCGCCCAGCCCGCAGCTCTACAAATGTCTGTTAGCGAGGCGCCACGAGCCAGCGCCCAGGAGGATGCCACACCTCTCGTGGAGTGAGCATGCAACCTGAGCTGGCAGGGCACGCCCTGAGCTTGGTAAGCCAGGGCGATGGCATCCACTATCCAGTGGGCCATCCTCTGCTTGGAGACAGCCTTTCCCTTCTGCTGGCCTCCGTAACAGACAAAGAGCTGGTCTGAGGTCCTGAAGCTTCGAGTTCTGTCTATGTACAGTCGCAAGGCGCGAACTGGACAGAGCAAAGCCAGGGCTGGGTCTGCCTCCTCCGAGGGCAGCGCTTGCAGGCTCACTACCTGGTCCCTGAAGGGAGTGGTAGGAACCTTGGGCACATAGCCAGGCCGGGGTCTTAGTACCACATGGCTATCACCCGGCCCGAACTCTAGGCACGATTCGTCGACCGAAAATGACTGCAGGTCCCCTACCCTCTTGACGGAGGCCAATGCCACCAGCAGCAAAGTCTTCATAGACAGAATCTTTAAGTCTGCTGACAGCAAAGGCTCAAAGGGAGCAATCTTAAGTGCTCTGAGCACCAGAGTAAGGTCCCAAGAGGGTATGGAGGGGGGACGAGGAGGATTTAACCGTCTCGCCCCCCTAAGGAACCTGACGACCAGGTCGTGCTGACTACGCTCCAACCCTTGCTGCAAGAAGGAAAGCACGACACCGATCGAGCATCTTCGGGGGTCTTCCCGGCGAGAAGAGCACCACTCGACGAACAGGTTCCACTTCGAGGCGTAAGGACGTCTCGTAGACAGTGCGTGAGCCGAAGTGATGGTGTTAAGTACCTCGGGGGGTAAGTCACCTAGAACCTCCGCGTCCCGTCCAGGGACCAGACATGGAGTTTCCAGAGGTCTGGACGCGGGTGCCAAAGAGTGCCCCGTCTCTGAGAAAGAAGGTCGTTCCTCAGAGGAATGGGCCAGGGAGGGGCTGTCGCGAGGAGTGAGAGTTCTGGGAACCAGGTCCGGTTGGGCCAGTAAGGCGCAATCAGCAAGACCTGCTCCTCGTCCTCCCTGACTTTGCACAGAGTCTGTGCAAGTAGGCTCACTGGGGGAAACGCATATTTGCGCAGGCCCCGGGGCCAGCTGTGTGCCAGTGCGTCTGTCCCGAGTGTTCCCCCGGTCAGAGAGTAAAACAACTGGCAGTGGGATGTTTCTGGTGAGGCAAACAGGTCTACCTGAGCCTCTCCGAACTCTCTCCAGATCTGGGGGTGGAGTCGCCATTTTCCTGGCAGCGCAGCTCGTGATAGCTCGTCGGCCACACGGTTGAGCACACCGGGGACATGAATGGCGCGAAGCGACCTCAGAAACTTCCGACTCCACAGGAGGAGATGGCGGGCGAGTTGCGACATGCGACGGGAGCGTAGACCACCTTGATGGTTGATGTACGCAACGGTCGCAGTGTTGTCCGTACGGACCAGTACATGCTTGCCCCGTAGCAGGCCTTTGAGGCGGCTCAGAGCAAGGTGTACTGCCAGCAACTCGAGGCAGTTGATGTGCCAATGCAGATGGGGTCCCGTCCAAACCCCTGACACTGCATGCCCGTTGTACGTGGCACCCCAGCCGGTGGCAGAAGCATCTGTGAACACCACAGCATGCCGGGACACTTGTTCTAAGGGCACTCCTGCCCGAAGAAACAAGGGGTCCGACCACGGACTGAAGGTTCGGCGGCACTCCTGAGTGATTGACACCCGGAACGTGCCGCTCTGCCACGCCCATCTCGGGACTCGGCCGTGAAGCCAGTGTTGAAGCGGTCTCATATGAAGCAGACCGAGCGGTGTTACAGCCGCAGCAGCCGCCATATGCCCCAGTAGCCTCTGAAAGAACTTCAGTGGGACCGCTGTCCTGCCGTTGAACGTATTCAGGCAGTTCAACACTGACCGAGCACGTTCCTCTGTGAGGCGTGCTATCTGCTCGACCGAATCAAACTCCATACCGAGAAAAGAGATCCTCTGCACCGGGGCGAGTTTGCTCTTTTCCCAGTTGACCTGAAGCCCCAACTGGCTGAGGTGTCTGAGCACCAAATCCCTGTGTTCGCACAACTGATCCCGGGACTGTGCTAAAATGAGCCAGTCGTCGAGATAGTTGAGAATGCGAACACCCTGTTCTCTCATGGGAACAAGGGCTCCCTCCACGACCTTCGTGAAGACGCGGGGAGACAGGGCCAGCCCGAAGGGTAGGACTCTGTACTGATATGCCCGACCTTCGAACGCGAACCGCAGGAAAGGCCTGTGTCGCGGAAGGATCGAGACATGAAAGTACGCGTCCTTCAGGTCGATCGCTGCAAACCAATCCCGGGGACGGACGCATTCGAAGATGCGTTTCTGCATGAGCTTGTAGCTTGTGAAGGCTCCGATTCAAGACGCGCAGATCCAGGATCGGTCGTAACCCGCCGCTTTTCTTGGGTACAATGAAGTAGGGACTGTAGAACCCTGACCTCATATCGGCTGGAGGGACCGGCTCTATCGCATCCTTCGCCAGTAGGACTGCGATCTCCGCACGCAAGACAGGGGCATCGACATCTTTCACTACAGTGAAGTGGACACCCCTGAACCTGGGGGGACGCCGGGCGAACTGAATCGCATAGCCGAGCCTGATGGTCCGAATGAGCCAGCGGGACGGACTGGTGAGCGCTAACCAGGCCCCCAGAGACCGTACCAGCGGGACCAGAGGAACCACAGGCGCACCCGCAGCGGGGCAGCGAGGTGGAACGCAGGGACGCGGCCCGGGGGGCTCTCATTCCAAGCGGCCCGACGCGGCGTCACAGTGTGCTGTGCAACACTTACCTGCTTCCACGGGTGGACAGAGGGAGCAGTCGAGGCTTTGACTGCCTGCTGCTCGCTGCTGTCCGCTGGCGAGAGAAGAGGGGGATGAGAGTGGTGAGGTTCTTGCCCTCCCACTGCTCTCCGAGCCCTCTTCGGACCCGGAGATAGAAGAAACTGCTCTTTTATTGAGAATTTGGGTACCGCTGGCTGTTGGGCCAGCGGCAGAACAAAAACAGAAGGAAACAAAAGATTCTCCACCCGGCCCTCCTCCGGGGGAAGGAGCGGTGCGGTCACCACCTCCTGTAGAGCAGTCCTCTCCATCTCTGGGTCGCCCGTCCTAGGGCCGCTTGGACTTGGCCTTGCCACCCTTCTTCTTGGGGGGCGGCCGCAGGGGGGCGCCCTCGGCGACGAGCAGTCTGAGGTGCTGCGGGCGGTGGTGGAGCAGCAGCTGACCGCCTCGGCAGGATATGACTGATGGTCTCAGACTGCTTCTGTACAGTCGAGAACTGTTGGGCAAAGTTCTCGACCGCGTCGCCGAAGAGGCCGGTCTGGGACACGGGGGAATTAAGAAACCTGACCTTGTCGGTATCCCTCATGTCCGCGAGACACAGCCAGAGATGGCGCTCCTGGACCACAAGTGTGGACATCGCACGACCCACTGACCGCGCCGTAACCTTCGTCGCACGAAGCGCGAGGTCCGTCGCGGCACGAAGTTCCTGAAGAACTTGTGGGTCATGACCACCCTCGTGCAGATCCCTCAGTGCCTTGGCCTGATGGACCTGCAACAACGCCATAGCGTGTAGGGCAGAGGCAGCTTCCCCACAGGCCTGGTAAGCCTTGCCGGTAAGATCCGACGAGTGCTTACAGGCCCGGGAAGGGAGAGACGGCTCCCCCGCCAGGTGGAGTTAGGGCACAGTTGCATAGCAACGGCCCGTTCCACAGGGGGTATGCGCGTATAACCCTTCGCTGCCCCGCCGTCAAGGGTGGTGAGGGAAGAGGACCCACCGACACGGTTTCGGGCAGTAAAAGGTGCCGTCCACGTGCCAGTGAGCTCTTCATGCACCTCCGGGAAGAAAGGCACTGGGGTGGGGGGCTGAGAACCAGCCCTTGCCACCCCGAGATACCAATCGTCCAACCTCGAGGGTTCGGGACACGGTGGAGGATTCCACACGAGCCCGACCCTGTTGGCGGCCCGGGAAAGCATAGCCATCATTTCCGGGTCTGAATCGGGCACAGTTGTCACTCCCGAGGGAGGCAGCTGCGCCGAATCGTCATCCGCGGAAGTATCAGGCTCACCCTCCGATGCAGCGATCGACATCCGGTCATCCTGGGGAGCTCCAAAGGATACGGATGGTACACACCTCTGGGGTGGTCCACCGCGCTCCCCCGGCAGCTCTACTGGCTGCGGAGTGCAGGAGGGATGAGGGTTCCTAGGGGGTTGGTTCCCCGAAGGAAGCGCGCTCACCGTGATCCTCAGGTCACCAGTGCCGCTGCCCGAAGCAACCCTCTGAGGAGGATTGGAACGAGGCAACGGCACCGGGACTCCGCCCCTTTGCAGGAACTGGAGTCTAGACCGCAACTCCGCGACGGTCATCTTCCCACAATGGGTACATGACTCGTCCACAAACGCCGCCTCAGCGTGCCTTAAGCCCAAGCACGCGATACAGCGTTGGTGACCATCAGTAACCAGGCCAGGTAACGACCGCATCCAGCAGCACACAAGTAGAACGACATCTTTAAAAAGACGCGAACTACTCGTGTAAGCTCTTTCAAGGACTGAATCTTTTAGGTGCTGAAGCACGCAGGGGAATAGCCGCTGCAGCACAGACAGGGAATGTGCAGCCTGTCGTGTGCACTCTCTTTGCAGACGCTGCTCTTACCAGCTGTGAGAACAGCTTTTTAGCGCTCTTAAAGCGCACCGTCACCAGCCGTGAAAACGGCCTTCACGCTGATACACAGCTTAATTTGCTCAAATAAAAAAGGCAAAACACAAAGCAAAGAAGAAAAAATCGGCCCGCTGCTGTGCTGTTCCTCCTGCACCGGACGAGAAGAGCAGTCAGAGAGAGAGCTGGCTCGTTGAAGTCCGTTCTTCAAACACTCGCTCGTAGAAACCACCGTGTTTGTTCAGTAGTTCGGCTCCGAAGCGAAAAGCTGAAGATGCGACGCACCTGCTGCTCATTATATACCCGCGCTGCGAGGTGAGCAGCTGATGCAGATGATTGCATGCCAATGTGCATTGGCTCGTTTAGTTACACTCGAAGTAGATTGGCCTCTCTGGCGAGATTCCTATTCGTCGGTCTGTCCGATGTACGTCGAACGTGACCGACTGAATGGGAACTAATGTTAACAACATTTTAATAATGTATTTGTAAATGTTGAAATTAACATTAATAAAGATATTAATAAATGCTGTATAGGTGCAGTTCATTATTAGTTCATGTTAGTTCACTAATGTTAATTAATGAACCTTATTGGAAAGTGTTACTAAAAATGTTTTTGTACGTTACTGTTAATAAGTTAACCCTGTAGAGCAGTGGTTCCCAAACTGGGGTACACCCCTGGGGGTACGTGAGGTGACAGAAGGGGGTACGCGAACAAATGCTGAGTAGTTCATTTAATTCTAACTTAAAATAATATTAAAATTGAGCATGTATTTCTAACTGCAAAATGTCATAAATCCAGTACATTTAATCAAATTACCTCATCATTTGCAGTCAAAAATGACTGCATCCACACAAGCAGCCCTGAAGAAGTTTTGAAATGCCCTGACATTTGTGCTTTTTCCAGTTGTTCATAAACATATTAATGGAAAAGGCGACATTACACTGTATTCAGCATGAACTAGGCTACCATAATATGTGAGCAACATGTATGTACATGTTTTTATTTTTGAAGGAATAACGTTTATGCATGGTTATTGAAAAAACAAAAGACATAAGTCACTGAAATAAGGTCTCAAAATAAATACAAAATATTTGTTCACAAGACTTCTGGTTATTGGGTTGTAGACTAGAGTTTTTTCTTCAAAATAATGTAAAAATTATCCTGCCTACTCGTTCATGTAAAACAATATATTGATTTAAATTTTGTAAGACACTTTTTGTAAAGACACACAGCATGCATGGATGTGTGAATCTTCATGAATAATGTTGTGATTCATACCTGAGAAGACAAAGACCCGCATAATGACCTGCATAATGAGCCCTTCAGTCAGGTAGGCTATATGAAAAAAACCCTCTGATAACAGGATCATATCAGTTGTTAACGTTAATATAATGTCCACTCTTGACAGAAAACATGATCTTTGTGATCTCATGCATGCATGTATAATTGCGCATCATGTGAAGAAAAATTTGTATAGGCCTATTATAGTTTAAATTACAGTATCAGTCAAAAGATTGGATGCATTACTATTATAATGTTGCCCCGAACTGGCCACCTGTAAAGCCTTCATCCCTGTTCCCCTGTTCCCCTGCCCCATCCACCGACCTGGCCCACCATCCGGGCAACCATCCCTCCCCCTGATCCTGCTAGAGTGCCCTTGATAGCCACCAGAGGGCACTCCACCCCGGACTATTGCCACTACCACAGACTCCATTTCCCATAAACCACTTCCCAGACTCATTACTGTTCATTGCACACAGCTGTTATCACTCATGTCATTAGTGTCTGCCTATTTATACCTGGTTTGTTACTGTCAGTTTCATTGAGGTGCTGTTATTGTTATGTTGCAAGTCTGAGCACTCTTGCTGCTCTTGTTTTCATGTTTTTTGGAATGGTTACTTGTGTTTTTGACCCTTTTTTGTTTTGACCCTTGTTTTGACCCTTGTTTTTGGCCTGGCTGTGACAACGATTCTGGTCTTAGACCAAAGTCTTAGAGCTTCCGTGACAGCCCTTGCACATAACATTACAATAATAATGAACATAAACAACTTAAAGCTGCAGTCTGCAACTTTTTTTGGTTAAAAATTAATTTTTGAGCAAGTACATAACCAGCAAATGTTCAAAATGATCTTATTATCTTAGCTCGATTCACAACAGTAAGCTTGTAATAATGTTTTATAATGAGAGCGACATGGTGGATTTCCATGGGAAATTAGAGCATGCAGCAGTTCCTCTGTGCGTCATTAAGTCACGTCCGTAAACAGAAAGGAAGGAGTCCCATCCAGACTAGTCAGTTTTATCATGTGAGGATGCTGCTGGTAGCGGATCATTTATAGCCTTTTCTCACAGCAGCTGAAATAATTAAACTTATCATTTTGATGGCGGATTGTAATCCAGAAAGGTCCAAATGACAATCATCAGTGACAACTGGAGATTTACCCGTAGTTAAAAAGCAAAAGACTTTGGACTGTGGAGTGGCTACAGAAATTGAAATCTACAGGTCACGCTAATATACACTAAACACACATAGTCATGAAATGCTGATGTTGTTAACATTAACAATTTGAGAGCAAAGTATAACAGTAATAATAATTTGAACGGTTTGGCATGATGCGAGCTAAGCGATCGTTAGATTTAATCATCATTGGCAGCATGATTTATTGTAGGCCTAATACTTTTTTCCTCAGTTGGTCAGAACAAAAGTGGCAGACATGTTACTTACTTGTTCAGATGATATTCTCCAGTGAAAATTCTTATCTTGGTCATACTTTCAATATGTAGAATCTGTGTTTCTGTAGTACAGTATCCACACCAGTGCGGTGACTGACAGCAAGCATTAGATTCATCCGCGCTGAGGAGCTGTGCCGTTGCACAACGCACGTACAGATAACTGTTCCGCATATGACTGCAATTGCAGGTTTCAAACAAGAGTTGGCGACAAAGAGGAAAAATCGCGGACTGCAGCTTTAAAGAGCACTGTGATGTATGTGTGATGTATGCAGGGTAAGCAGAGTGCATGGAGGTATGGAAATACATACACTGACAGGCAGGTAGGATATTTATGGTCCTACTCCTTCCACAGATGATATATAATACATTTAGACGATATAACTTAGTGACTTTTAGTGTTGCTTTGATTTGTTTGTATATATATATATATATATATATATATATATATATATATATATATATATATATATATATATATATATATATATATATATATATATATATATATATATATATATATATATATATATATATATATATATATATATATATATATATATATTTTAATTTAATTTTACATTTTTATGATTTAATTAATTATTAGTTTTTCAAAACCCAAATTTGGAAACCCTTATTTACAGTAGAGGAACCCTATTTTAAAATGTTTCATGCAAGAGCTAAATTAAGTAAGTCTATTTAAAGAAAATCAAGGAATTATTGTAAAACTAGTCTGACATGATCTTAATGGCCAGATAAAATTATGCATTAAAAACATCATAGTGTTGTTAAATTTTAAAAGCATCTGTAATGTTTCATGACCATTCAATATATAGCCCAGCCCTTGTAAGAACACATTTTAAAGGTCTGTTTTGAAAGTGTCATTAAAATTAAATCAATTTGTTATGCATTAAGTCAATTAGTAGAATGTAAATAGATAGCATTTTTAAATTTCATCTCTATAAATTCAAATGAGTCCATCTCCAATATTAGATGATGAATATTTTCAGTGACATTTATTCTTTGACTAGACTATTATAAAGTCAGCTTCCATTAAAATCACAAGTGAATGAGATGTTCGATGAAGTTAGATGAATGCCGGCGATGGCGGTAAAGGTATGTTAAGGGTGGTTAGACAGGAATGCAGTGAGACACCTCCGTCCTATCGTCTCTCGTTACCACTCGTATGGTTAAATGCCTGTGGCAGGGCAGCTGGAAGGCTGGCATATTTCAATAGATCTTCCTGCAGATGAGGTTTGAATAGATGTGTGTGTGGTCATATAAATATCTCAAACATCACTGCATCCTTCTGCAACCTGACAGTACTTTGATTTCAAGATATTTTAAAATCATTTTCAGTCTTAAACTAGTGTATAAAGTGCATAACTTTTCTAGATTGTAATACTTAATAATTTACCCACCCCCAGGACCCTTATTACTTGGCTGGGATCGTGTAAAGCCCTTTGAAGCTGCATTGAAACTGCAATTTGGAACTTCAACCCATTGAACCCTGTTAAAGTCCACTATATGGAGAAAAATCCTGGAATGTTTTCCTCAAAAACCTTAATTTCTTTTCGACTGAAGAAAGAAAGACATAAACATCTTTGATGACACGGGGGTGAGTAAATTATCACAAAATTTTAATTCTGAAGTGAACTAATCCTGAAAAAACACACCAGGCTAATGTGAGGCTATATGTTATTAAGCATAATTTAAAAGAAATGTGGGAGCTGATGGAGTTAATAAAGAGTGATGTCCCAATTTTGAGTTAAACATTATTGAGGGAAATCCCGAGGTTTCTGGTCAGTTTTTTTTTTTTTTTTTTTACTTTTTTTGAGCAATTGAATGAAAAGTGATGCTGTGTATGTCTGTGTATGTGCTCATAAATCTATTTAACCCTTGCACAATTTGTAAGATGTTCTGTAAGATTCTCAAGCATCTGTGGCTCTTTGCAGTTGTATATGAGATTCTCAGTTGTCAAAGTGACGAAATTGGATCTCAACATCACAAAGCCACTGTGGTTGAGAAAAACTTAAATGTGCTGAGCATGCTGGGAAACCAAATAGCTTACAGGGTGTGTAGATTTTTATTTTACTGCTACGGATAAACCAGGACTCCTGCACAACTATCACAAAACAGTCTTTGATGCTCAATGGCAAAACACACTAAGAACCAAGAGTATGTGAAAAAACAAAGATAGCAGGCATTCACTGTTGCTCTAATGTTGCTTGAACAGCAGATCTCGAAGCATGAGTTACTGTATGTGTCCGTGTGTTTCAGTGGTCAGTAGGCTGATCAGGACACCACACTCTACAACTGCAGCGCTGCACAATCTCATTGCTGACTACAATGTTGATTAAAGCTGACATTGTAATAATACTGCTTTACCAGGCAATAAGCGGTGCAGGTGCTGCTGACGGTATAGACTGCCGGGAACCCAAATTATGTTTTTTTTTTTCCTTCCTTCCCTGCTGCTGTCCTGCATCCTACACACTCCTAACGACTAAAGGAGACAGAAAATATTAGGCCTGGGTGGGATGACTGTATGCAATTAGTAGAGTTTCTGCTATTATTATTATTATACAGTAGATGATAGATTTGTATGGCCATCAGTGACCTGAAGTCAGTCTTTTCAGCAAGAGTTGATGTGACAAAGTTGAGAATTGTTTACAAAGCAGTGAGTACTAATAGGAGTGAAGTCAGTGGAGGTCATGTGACCCATCTCTGGTGAAACAGTGTTGTTGAGTGTTGGCAAGATGAAGATTAATGTGACTGTGATTGATCTTGGTGTTTTATATTATTCGTTTCTGCACATGTACAGCAATATACTTTATCAAATGATGCATAAAAACTGTCTCAAAAATTGTTGCATTCTGAGTTTGCTTCAAGCACTTATTCATAATATGAAACACCCAATTTTCTGGAATGTAAGTTGCATTTTTTTAATCATCTGAAACACTGCGACTGTAATTCTAATTGACTTATATAATGCAATTAATGTCAAACACGCAAAACATGTACAAAGCACACACATTTGGAATGGCGCTGAATGAGAGAGACACGTTAGCCCAAGTTTATGCACTTCCCACAGGCCTGTAGTTTCAGTTTTGCTTTAAATTAATTAGTTTAGGCTTGGCATTTAAAATAAATTTGTGCTTTTAAGACTGTAAAAAAAAAAATGATTTGATGGTTTAACTTTAAGTAACCAAGCTTCCTTAAATTTTGAGTTCATTTAAACTAAAAATTTGAGTTAATACAAAGAGAAACATGTTGGTCTCTTTCTTTCTTGGTATTAACTAAAATATCAATTAACTCAAAATTTTAAGGGAACAACTGGGTTACTTTTTAAAGTTAAACCAACAAATCATTTTTTTATAGTGAATGAATGCCAATATAAATGATGTTTGTTTTATGCTTTTCATTTTCTGAATAACATTACATTTTAAAGGATATGTTGTGGAATACTGCATGTAGTGTTTATAATGTTTGTAAATGTTTTGTTTTATTTACAGTATTTGACATAATTTCTGAATGTATAAAAGGTGACCAACTGTTTTTTTTTTTGTTTTTTTTTCTCCAGCAAAGCTTTCATTTTTAGTGGTTAGTGTGACATTAGATTTTGGTTGTACATGTACCCCTAAGGTAAATGTTTTACCTCTCAGTTGTCAAGCGTTGTTGCAGGTTTTAATAAACATCATGCATATTTTGCATTAATATTTTAATTTGTGCTCCTTATGGTTCATAATGACTCCTCCTTATAGATGATGTACTGTAAGTTAGTTTATGCTGAGTGATTTGTCAAATTAGTGGTTCAGACTCGTTTGATAAGGATTTTGTAGGGAGTCCAGTCCAGTAGGAGATTGTGGAGTGTGACGGTTATTTTTGTTTGCTCAAAGCTGTTTCCCAAGACTCCATCAGAGGGAATGAGACACTAACTTAACAGTGAGTTTGACTAATTATAAGGTCCTTTTTTTGCTCTGTTTGCATGTGCGGCTCCATGACATTTTTGTTTTGAGAGAAAATTATTCTGTGAAAAATATGTTGTATTATGCAAATGCATTTTGTTTTCTATATCCAACAAACAAAAGTGATTCATGTATCAAACGATGAATTTAAAATGAGCTTGAATGGATGCACACAAATAAACATATTTGCATTCCTTCAAGTATATGATTTGCAAATTTGCGCTCCTGATTTTCCATGTAGCCTTATGCCAAAGAGCCTTCCACTGAATTGTTTTTTTGCAGATGAGAACGTGGCTCTGAAATATTTAGTAGAGTGCATTCATATGAAGCTAATCCATCATGCAGGATTCTCCCGCTCATATCTTCTGCTCTCAAAGTGTTTGTTATTACCAGCACTGAAATGTATTATTCTGCATTCAAATCACAAATTATTAGCCACATGTACATCTTTTTAGAATGGTAAACATCCAATTTACTTGCTTTAAGGAAACAGTGCAAAGAATTACAGTAGCGAATCTTCACATCTTAGAAAACGCACTAATTTCACCCTTGGCTTTACACGCACTATTCCAGTGCGGTAGATTGGTGGCTCTGTTGATTAAAAAAGGAATTAAATTTGATAAAAATGTCTAGAGGATGTACAGAATGGAGATGAATATAAATGTAAATCAAGGTTTAGAGGTGTTTATGCAAATTTGAGTTACCACACATTTAGAAGTGTGAAAACCAGAGCTTAAAGGAACAGTTCACCTAAAAATACACATTCTGTGTCACTGACTCACCAGAATGTCATTCCAAACCTGTATGCTTTGGTTTTATAATTTTTTTTAAAGAATCTTTACGTAACTCAAGCAGTTCATAGTGACTATTTCTATTAAGCTCCTACTGGATTTCTGCAGGTTGTATGCAAGGTAAATTTAAGAATTCTCAAAGAATTTTTAAGAAAATGTATTGAATGAATTGAAGGGAACACAATATGTCAATACATTTTCTAAATGCAAATGTTTAAGGAGAAACAATAAGTTGTATTAGCAACACTTCACTTTCAACAGATATCCATTACTTTTTAATTAATTTACTTTTTAATTCATAAACCTCACTGCCAGTGGGTTCAGAAAATCAACTTATTTCAAAGAGAAGTTTTCATAGCTTATTGACAGATATTTGTTCTGAACAAAAATACTGAGGAAGATATTCATTTTATTGCAATGTGCAACATTTAATGCCTTGACTTTACGAATGTAAGATTTCTGCTCTGATTTAAGACCTTAATTTTTGTAAGGGTGAATTAAGACCTTAAGACCTCACAAAAACCCTGTTCTAAAAGGAGGAGAAAAGCCTGTAAAATAAAATTTAGATCTATAAGATTCTGGATAAATTGAGAATCATGATTATCCCATGGTTCTGAACAAAAGTTAATTACAAGAGTCTATTTAAAAATGTTTAATTAATTTGAATAAGTTAATAAATAAAAAAAAAATAAAAAAACAGTTTGAATGAATGATTCAGTGACTCACTCATAAAGACTTTACTTTACGTTTTTGTCCAAATGTCTTGAAAGAATGATTCAAAGACAAATACATTTAAGTCACTTGTTGCCCCCTATTGGCATAACAATTTAATCAATACAGTAGTTATTTGAAGCTCCACTTTCAAAAGCTGATTTGCTCTATTTTGATTGCTAACATAGTTGAGTGTTTGTAACAGAAATAACAATTTCTGTTGATGTTGCAAAGACGCTGACGTGAAGCTGTTTCATATCTACATGATAACTGCTTTCTCTAGGTCATTGGTAGTACTGCAAACATAGATTTGAATGTTCAGGTGTGATTTTGTCAAAGGTTTATTAGACACAGGGGAATTGTTGTCATTTAAGAATAAGAATGTGTGGTGCAATCAACATTGCAATCTTTTAACGATTAATTGTGCAGCTCGAACAAAATGAGTCCAGATAATTTGTGCACTATATTCCACATTTTCTGAAGTCATACAATAAATATGTGTGAGGAAATGTAAGTTAATTATTTTTTTCCTCCAGTAAGCTGATAACCCCTTGTGAGAGAATCATTGAGTCAGTAGGTTAAACTTGGGAAAATGAAGTCACCTTTATTTCTATAGTGCTTTATATAGTAAAGATGGTTTCAAAGCAGCTTCAAAGTAATAAACAGGAAAATAACAGAATCAGTGATGCATACTTCATCAAATAGAAGACAAACTTGTGAATGAATCATTCGGGTCAGTTTGGTGAACTGAATCAACTAATTCATTGAACAGATCTAATCAGTTTGTTCATGAATTGGACATATATTTTTCATTAAAACTCAAATTAAAGCAAATGCATGTAAAGATCTTCAGTGAAAGTAAATTTGGCTGTTTCTCACACAAAGTTATCATATAGCTTAATATTTATGTCAAATGTATTTGATACATTTGTGTCTGTTTTAATGCTTTCAAACTTCTCAGTGCCCATTCAAAGTAATTGCATAGAAAAGAGTTTGTTAATTTCAATGCAAGCTATATATAAAATGCACTGTCCCTTTAACTTTAAACCACTGAAACGGAAAGTATGCCATTACATCCTTCTTCAGTGCGACCATAAAAATAAAAACAAAACAAAGCTCAACAGATGGATGTAATTGATGTGGCAGTCAGAAGTCTCACAACGAGATGCTCAGAGGGAATGTTTGGGACAATGTGAGATCTGAGGTCAACCTAAGTGCAACAGGAATGTGTCTGGTGTCTTCTAGGATGCTGCTGCTGCAAGTTCCTGTTTGCAGTCATGCATTACTAGTGAAGCATAGCTAAAGACAGGAGAGCAATGCCGCCCACCGCAGAATAAAGCTGTACGGCGCTGTCGCGGACTCTCCTCTGATGGAACTCTTTACAGCGTGAAGCAGCAGGAGTTGTGTTTTAGCAAAGAGGCTTAACCCTTATGAATACATTTTCTGCTTGTTTCCCCATTACTGGGGGCATCATAAGCCCGTCACACACCCCTGATCGCATTTCAGCACAGCTAAACTTCAAACCATGTGTTCTGCCTGGCTTTGTTTTGTGTGGGTTTTGTGTTTCTTGTTACATTTTTTCAGTGATTTTCAATATTTTTAAGCCTATGGGCATCATAGTTGACAGAAGAGAGGAAAATAAATTACTTGTTTTAATTAGGGCCCGAGCACCGATGGTGTGAGGACCCTATTGGAATTGCTCCGTTTATTATTATTATTAGGGGCCAAGCCCCGAAGGGGCTGTAGCCCCTATTGTAATTGTACGTTTTCCCTTTTATTATTATTATTCTTCCTCCCGAATGGGAGTCTATGGCAGCCCTATCAACGGAACATGAGAAAATGATGAAATTTGGCACAGTTGTAGAGATGCTCATGAATAGTGATTGGACCAAATTTGGAGTCTCTAGAACCAACTCTATAGCGCCACCACCAGTTCAAAATTTCAACATTCTAACGGTTTTAACATTTGATCTGTTTGTCATAGAAAAAATAAATTTAGTTCATCTGATTCGTCTCTTCATGCTGATGCTATTCAACTTCTTACATTAAGTCTCCACCCATTACAGTAGCGGCCATTTTGAAAAGTACAGTATGTTTTTTTCGCTTCTCCTCCTTCAAAATTTGTCCAATTTTGTCCAATCTTTGATCAGATTATCTTTGGACTGAGCCGCACAGAAATGACTGAACAGATTTTTTTTATTCATCTTTGTTCAAAGGTTATGATGTCACGAAGTTAACGAGGTCGACCCAAAATTAGTATAGAAGCTGTATCTCGGCCAAACTTTGAGCAATCGAAACAAAAATTGGTACCCTTCATCAGAACCACGGTCTGAGGGTCTATGCCAAACTTGGGAACAGCGCCACCTACAGGTCATGAGATATGAAAAATGGCTATTTTGGCCAATAACTTTTGAACAGTTTGTCAGAAAATCAAGATCTTGGTGTCTATGGATTCCTTGGATCATGCCGAATCCGACGATACCGATTCTGTCAATATTGGATGAATCACGTGTCCGCCATTTTGAATTTTTTCATAAATTGCGATATCTTTTAAACAATTTGACATATCTTCACAAAAATTGGTATGTATGACCTTTAGAAGGTCGTGAAGGTACCTGAGAAGTTTCAGCACAGCGCCACCTACTGTTCCACAGATGTAATGATTATTTCAAAAACGCTTATAACTTTTGAAAACACTTTCCAAAATGTGTATGCTTCATGTCATTTTATTCCCTGGCTTATGCCGATTCCGACAATGTATCATTTGTCATTTTCCTTAAATGTACCTGTCTGCCATATTGAAGTAAATGAAAAACAGTTTTTTCGCTACTCCTCCTACAAATTTTGGTCAATTTTGTCCAAAATCAGCTCAGATGATCTTTGGACCGAGCCGCACAGAAATGACTGAACAGATTTTTGATATTCACTACCATTTCCGAGATATTCATCTCTGAATGTGACCTTGCTTGTGTTTGTTGTCTTATGCTAGTTAGCTTAGCACAGTAATTGCTTAGCATGCTAAACTATTGCTATTCTTTCTAATGTGGTCTTCAGTCAACAGGTTAACCAAAACTTAGTTGGCATTAAATAACTTTGCATACTAATATGGTTAACATGCTATGAAGCTTTTTTTTGTGAACTCTTTCTCACACTGAAACCTCTGCTTAGCATACTGATGAACTTGCATGGCTGATTAGCTCAATGTGTTACGCCACGGATCCCGAATGCTCTGCATCGTGGGTTCGAAACTCAGTGTGACACATGCCCAGACCGCATGAGGTACTGTGGCAGGAAAAGATGCAGAACTTGTGTCTGTTCTAGGCATTCTTCCTAAAACTGGTCTAATCTGAAGCTATCACATGCAATTCCTTTATGTCCAAATTCGTAGTTATTCTTCTTCCCCCTGTATGGTAATCAATGAACCATAAGAAGGAAAATTATCAAATTTGGCATGCTTGTAGTGATAGTAATTAAAAGTAATTTGACCAACTTTGGAGTATCTAGGACTAAGTCTATAGCGCCACCACCAGTTCAAATATTCACTTTTGTAAAGGTTATAACTTTTGAACCCTTTGTTCCAGAAAAATGAATGTCAATACAACTGATTCCTCTCTTCATACTGATCACATTCAATATCTTACATTAAGTCTCCACCCAGTACAGTAGTGGCCATTTTGAAAAGTACAGTATTCTGTTTTTTCGCTACTCCTCCTTCAAAATTTGTCCAATTTTGTCCAAACTTTGATCAGGTGATCTTTGGTCTGAGCCGCACAGAAATGACTGAACAGATTTTTTTTATTCATCTTTGTTCAAAAGTTATGATGTCACGAAGTTAACGAGGTTGACCCAAAATTGCTATAGAGGCTGTATCTCGGCCAAACTTTGAGCAATCAAAACTAAAATTGGTACACTTGATCAAGACCATGATCTGAGGTTCCATGCCAAATTTGGGAACAGCGCCACCTACAGGTCATGAGATCTGAAAAATGGCTATTTTGGCCAATAACTTTTGAACACTTTATTAGAAAATCAAGATCTTGGTGTCTATGGATTCCCTGTGCCATGCCGAATCCGAGGATATCAAATTCGTCAACATCGGATGAACCACGTGTCCGCCATTTTGAATTTTGTCATAAATTGCAATAACTTTTAAACAATTTGACATATCATCACAAAATTTGGTACATATGACCATCAGAGTGTCCTGAAGGTACATGAGAAGTTTCAGCACAGCGCCACCTAGTGTTCCACAGATATAAGGATTTTTGCAAAATTGCTTATAACTTTTGAAAACATTATCCAAAATTTGTCTGCTTTATGTCATTTTATTCCCTGGTTTATGCCGATTCCGACAATGTGTCATTTGTCATTTTCCTTAAATGTACCTGTCTGCCATATTGAATTAAATCAAAAACAGTTTTTTCGCTACTCCTCCCACAAATTTTGGTCAATTTTGTCCAAAATCAGCTCAGGTGATCTTTGGACCGAGCCGCACAGAAATGACTGAACGGATTTTTGATATTCGCTACCATTCCCAAGATATTCATCTCTGAATGTGACATTGCTTGTGTTTGTTGTCTTATGCTAGTTAGCTTAGCATGCTAATTGCTTAGCATGCTAACCAGTTGTCATTCTCTTTAATGTGGCTCTTCAGCTATCAAGTTAACCATGAGCTTCATTAGCATTAAGTTAGCTTAGCATGCTAATATGGTTAGCATGCTAAGTAATGCTTTTTTGTAAATTCTTTCTTACACTAAAAGTTCTCTTCCACAGATTGTTGAATGTGCATCCTCAAGTAGCTCAATGTGTAAAGCCAGTTACCTGATGAGCTCTGCACCCCAAGATAGTGGGTTCGAATCCCAGGTGGAGCGGTTTTATGAAATAGTGTGTTTTGATTCCTTTACTGCCTCTTGGATTAGAAATAAATGCTTTTTGTTTCATGCTGTGTTCATTTTCATCTAAGCTTATGTACATTCTGAGTTCATTTTCGCCCGTAATTCTGAACCAGCTGTTTCATGTTTGTTCATTTTCTGTTGTTTTTCCTCTTCCTGCTCTGTATTGCGCTACAGCATGATGAGCTGCAGAATGATGAGCTGCAGAATGATCTAAAGTAGTTATTAAATATAACATTCAGTGCAGTTTTATAAAAATTCTTCATTTTGAGTTCATTTTCACATGAACTAATGAACTTCGGCAGGTGTGCCAACATTCACCTGCACAGTGGTGCAATGAGATGAGAAATGGACACTGGACTCGGAGGTCGTGGGTTCGAATCCCGTGTGGGGTTCCTTTATACAATTGTGTGTAATGAGTCATTTTGATACCTTTTTTATCCAAATAAGCATTGTACTAATCTTTATTCCTCTTGAATGAGATACAAGTGTTTTTAGTTCATTCCCTGTTCATTCTCTGAACTTCTATTGATTTTCATTTCATTTCCACCTGTCCTTCTGAACCAGCTGTTTTGCACGTACATTCAATTTCTGCTGTTTTTGCTCTTCCTGCTCCGTATTGCACTACTGCCCCTTCTGGGGCTTGGCCCCGAATTGCTGCTTGCAGCTATATTTATTATTATTATTATTAGGGCCCGAGCACCGATGGTGTGAGGACCCTATTGGAATTGCTCCGTTTATTATTATTATTATTATTATTATTATTATTATTTAGGGCCCGAGCACCGATGGTGTGAGGACCCTATTGGAATTGCTCCGTTTATTATTATTATTATTATTATTATTATTATTAGGGCCCAAGCGAAAATTCGCGCAGGGCCCTCTTGTTCTTCTAAAGATTATTAGGGCCCAAGCGAAAATTCACGCAGGGCCCTCTTGTTCTTCTAAGGATTATTATTAGGGCCCAAGCGAATTAAGCGCGCAGGGCCCTCTTGTTCTTCTAAGGATTATTAGGGCCCAAGCGAATTAAGCGCGCAGGGCCCTCTTGTTCTTCTAAGGATTATTAGGGCCCAAGCGAAAATTCGCGCAGGGCCCTCTTGTTCTTCTAAGGATTATTAGGGCCCAAGCGAAAATTCGCGCAGGGCCCTCTTGTTCTTCTAAGGATTATTAGGGCCCAAGCGAAAATTCGCGCAGGGCCCTCTTGTTCTTCTAAGGATTATTATTATTATTATTATTTGTTTTTTTTTTGTTTTTTTTTTTCCGTCTTCCGGGGCTTTTTGGGGGCCTTAACATGCTCAAAAACTCTTGAAAATTGGCACACACATTGGAATCCGCGGCCATTAGGACGCCGGAGAGGCTGGTACCCGGGCGTGGCAGGGGGGCTCGACAGCGCCCCCTTGAAAAAAGTCTGAAAATTTGGTCCATATATTAAACATGCTTGCACGTATTAGTATGAAACTCGGTACACATATAGACCTCATCGGGCCGAACAACTTTCGCGCTCTAAGTTAATCGCCACGCCAACAGGAAGTCAGCTATTAAGGGTTGTTTGAAAAACGCATGCTCTGGAATTTGATATACTCCTCCTAGACGATTAATCCGATCGCCACCAAACTCGGTCAGCATGAAGTCAAGACACTGATGATTAAAAATTGCCAGGGGATTTTTGATATCTCGAACGGTTTGGCCGTGGCGAGGCAACGAATTTATGGCGAGAAAAAGGAAACAGGAAATGTGTTATAACGTCTTAATACATATATTGATCTTTATGAAACTTCACGAGTGTGTTCGTTATAGGAGTCTGATCACATGGATGTGACTATTGTGAGTCAAAGTTATAGCGCCACCAACTGGCAGCAGGAAGTGTATCACTTTTTGAAATGTTTTGAGATCACCCTCTTATTTTTACCTGATTTGCTTCAAACTTCATCAGTGTAATGTCAATACACAGCAGATGTAGACCTATGACAGGATTTTTGATATTTGAAATATTGTTGCCATGGCAACAGGTCAAACTGTAATAATATTCTTGAGTGTTTTTGAGGCTCTTAACATGCTTCAAATTGCATGAAACTCGATACACACATCAATATTGTCAACCAGTAGACATGGACAAAGCCATAGAAATGGGCGTGGTGGAGGGGCTCAGTAGCGCCACCTTTTGACAAAAGTGGGGGGGTTAGTTTTTCCTACAGTCACCAAACTCGGTACACATATTATTCTCATCAAGCCGGACAATTTTCTAATTTACATTCATTAGCTCCGACCAACAGGAAGTCAGCTATTTTGGTTTGAATGTTAATTTTTTGAAAAAACAGGCTATGAATTTTATACTACTACTCCTACAGGGTTTATCCAATTTACACCAAGCTTTTTTTAACTTGTTGCGAACACATTGAAGTTGTTTAATTGCAAACGGATTTTGGATATCTCAAACGGTTTGGCCGTGGCGAGGCAACGAATTTATGGCGAGAAAAGGGAAACAGGAAATGTGTTATAACTTCTGCATACATTGATTGATGTTTATGAAACTTCAGGAGTGTGTTGGTTGTAGTAGTCTGATCACATGGATGTAACTATTGTGAGTCAAAGTTATAGCGCCACCAAATGGCAGCAAGAAGTGTATCACTTTTAAAATGCTTTGAGATCACCCTCTTATTTTTACCTGATTTGCTTCAAACTTCATCAGTGTAATGTCAATATACAGCAGATGTAGACCTATGACAGGATTTTTGATATTTGAAATATTGTTGCCATGGCAACAGGTCAAACTGTAATAATATTCTTGAGTGTTTTTGAGGCTCTTAACATGCTTCAAATTGCATGAAACTCGACACACACATCAATATTGTCAACCAGTAGACATGGACAAAGCCATAGAAATGGGCGTGGTGGAGGGGCTCAGTAGCGCCACCTTTTGACAAAAGTGGGGGGGTTAGTTTTTCCTATAGTCACCAAACTCGGTACACACATTATTCTCATCAAGCCAGACAATTTTCTAATTTACATTCATTAGCTCCGACCAACAGGAAGTCAGCTATTTTGGTTTGAATGTTAATTTTTTGAAAAAACAGGCTATGAATTTTATACTACTACTCCTACAGGGTTTATCCAATTTACACCAAGCTTTTTTTAACTTGTTGCTAACACATTGAAGTTGTTTAATTGCAAACGGATTTTGGATATCTCAAATGGTTTGGCCGTGGCGAGGCAACGAATTTATGGCAAGAAAAGGGAAACAAAGTGTTATAACTTCTGCATACATTAATTGATTTTGATGAAACTTTGGCTTAGTCTTCGTTGTACAAGGCTGATCACATGGATTTGACTATTGTGATTCAAAGTCATAGCGCCACCAACTGGAAGCAGAAAATGTGTCACTTTCAGCATACATTGAGATCACCCTCTTATTTTTACCTGATTTGCTTCAAAATTCATCAGAATAATGTTAAAACTTGGCACATGTAATCCTTTGAAAATGGGCAGGGAGGAGGGGCTCTATAGCGGCACCTTGTAGTGCAGTAAATGTGGAGTGAATTTGACATAGTCCTTTGATGTTTAACCGTTTTAAGTGCCTATTGCCCGCTGTGCACAGTTGCCCTGAAGCCACCGGGGTGGCGGTGCCACCGGGCTTGGGCCCGCCATCGCTGCTCGCAGCTATATTTATTATTATTATTATTATTTTTTTTTTTTTTTTCCGTCTTCCGGGGCTTTTTGGGGGCCTTAACATGCTCAAAAACTCTTGAAAATTGGCACACACATTGGAATCCGCGGCCATTAGGACGCCAGAGAGGCTGGTACCCGGGCGTGGCAGGGGGGCTCGACAGCACCCCCTTGAAAAAAGTCTGAAAATTTGGTCCATATATTAAACATGCTTGCACGTATTAGTATGAAACTCGGTACACATATAGACCTCATCGGGCCGAACAACTTTCGCGCTCTAAGTTAATCGCCACGCCAACAGGAAGTCAGCTATTAAGGGTTGTTTGAAAAACGCATGCTCTGGAATTTGATATACTCCTCCTAGACGATTAATCCGATCGCCACCAAACTCGGTCAGCATGAAGTCAAGACACTGATGATTAAAAATTGCCAGGGGATTTTTGATATCTCGAACGGTTTGGCCGTGGCGAGGCAACGAATTTATGGCGAGAAAAAGGAAACAGGAAATGTGTTATAACGTCTTAATACATATATTGATCTTTATGAAACTTCACGAGTGTGTTCGTTATAGGAGTCTGATCACATGGATGTGACTATTGTGAGTCAAAGTTATAGCGCCACCAACTGGCAGCAGGAAGTGTATCACTTTTTGAAATGTTTTGAGATCACCCTCTTATTTTTACCTGATTTGCTTCAAACTTCATCAGTGTAATGTCAATACACAGCAGATGTAGACCTATGACAGGATTTTTGATATTTGAAATATTGTTGCCATGGCAACAGGTCAAACTGTAATAATATTCTTGAGTGTTTTTGAGGCTCTTAACATGCTTCAAATTGCATGAAACTCGACACACACATCAATATTGTCAACCAGTAGACATGGACAAAGCCATAGAAATGGGCGTGGTGGAGGGGCTCAGTAGCGCCACCTTTTGACAAAAGTGGGGGGGTTAGTTTTTCCTACAGTCACCAAACTCGGTACACATATTATTCTCATCAAGCCGGACAATTTTCTAATTTACATTCATTAGCTCCGACCAACAGGAAGTCAGCTATTTTGGTTTGAATGTTAATTTTTTGAAAAAACAGGCTATGAATTTTATACTACTACTCCTACAGGGTTTATCCAATTTACACCAAGCTTTTTTAACTTGTTGCGAACACATTGAAGTTGTTTAATTGCAAACGGATTTTGGATATCTCAAACGGTTTGGCCGTGGCGAGGCAACTAATTTATGGCGAGAAAAGGGAAACAGGAAATGTGTTATAACTTCTGCATACATTGATTGATGTTTATGAAACTTCAGGAGTGTGTTGGTTGTAGTAGTCTGATCACATGGATGTAACTATTGTGAGTCAAAGTTATAGCGCCACCAAATGGCAGCAAGAAGTGTATCACTTTTAAAATGCTTTGAGATCACCCTCTTATTTTTACCTGATTTGCTTCAAACTTCATCAGTGTAATGTCAATACACAGCAGATGTAGACCTATGACAGGATTTTTGATATTTGAAATATTGTTGCCATGGCAACAGGTCAAACTGTAATAATATTCTTGAGTGTTTTTGAGGCTCTTAACATGCTTCAAATTGCATGAAACTCAACACACACATCAATATTGTCAACCAGTAGACATGGACAAAGCCATAGAAATGGGCGTGGTGGAGGGGCTCAGTAGCGCCACCTTTTGACAAAAGTGGGGGTTAGTTTTTCCTACAGTCACCAAACTCGGTACACATATTATTCGCATCAAGCCGGACAATTTTCTAATTTACATTCATTAGCTCCGACCAACAGGAAGTCAGCTATTTTGGTTTGAATGTTAATTTTTTGAAAAAACAGGCTATGAATTTTATACTACTACTCCTACAGGGTTTATCCAATTTACACCAAGCTTTTTTTAACTTGTTGCTAACACATTGAAGTTGTTTAATTGCAAACGGATTTTGGATATCTCAAACGGTTTGGCCGTGGCGAGGCAACGAATTTATGGCAAGAAAAGGGAAACAAAGTGTTATAACTTCTGCATACATTAATTGATTTTGATGAAACTTTGGCTTAGTCTTCGTTGTACAAGGCTGATCACATGGATTGGACTATTGTGATTCAAAGTCATAGCGCCACCAACTGGAAGCAGAAAATGTGTCACTTTCAGCATACATTGAGATCACCCTCTTATTTTTACCTGATTTGCTTCAAAATTCATCAGAATAATGTTAAAACTTGGCACATGTAATCCTTTGAAAATGGGCAGGGAGGAGGGGCTCTATAACGGCACCTTGTAGTGCAGTAAATGTGGAGTGAATTTGACATAGTCCTTTGATGTTTAACCGTTTTAAGTGCCTATTGCCCGCTGTGCACAGTTGCCCTGAAGCCACCGGGGTGGCGGTGCCACCGGGCTTGGGCCCGCCATCGCTGCTCGCAGCTATATTTATTATTATTTTTTTTTATTTTTATTTTTTTTCCGTCTTCCGGGGCTTTTTGGGGGCCTTAACATGCTCAAAAACTCTTGAAAATTGGCACACACATTGGAATCCGCGGCCATTAGGACGCCGGAGAGGCTGGTACCCGGGCGTGGCAGGGGGGCTCGACAGCGCCCCCTTGAAAAAAGTCTGAAAATTTGGTCCATATATTAAACATGCTTGCACGTATTAGTATGAAACTCGGTACACATATAGACCTCATCGGGCCGAACAACTTTCGCGCTCTAAGTTAATCGCCACGCCAACAGGAAGTCAGCTATTAAGGGTTGTTTGAAAAACGCATGCTCTGGAATTTGATATACTCCTCCTAGACGATTAATCCGATCGCCACCAAACTCGGTCAGCATGAAGTCAAGACACTGATGATTAAAAATTGCCAGGGGATTTTTGATATCTCGAACGGTTTGGCCGTGGCGAGGCAACGAATTTATGGCGAGAAAAAGGAAACAGGAAATGTGTTATAACGTCTTAATACATATATTGATCTTTATGAAACTTCACGAGTGTGTTCGTTATAGGAGTCTGATCACATGGATGTAACTATTGTGAGTCAAAGTTATAGCGCCACCAAATGGCAGCAAGAAGTGTATCACTTTTAAAATGCTTTGAGATCACCCTCTTATTTTTACCTGATTTGCTTCAAACTTCATCAGTGTAATGTCAATACACAGCAGATGTAGACCTATGACAGGATTTTTGATATTTGAAATATTGTTGCCATGGCAACAGGTCAAACTGTAATAATATTCTTGAGTGTTTTTGAGGCTCTTAACATGCTTCAAATTGCATGAAACTCGACACACACATCAATATTGTCAACCAGTAGACATGGACAAAGCCATAGAAATGGGCGTGGTGGAGGGGCTCAGTAGCGCCACCTTTTGACAAAAGTGGGGGGATTAGTTTTTCCTACAGTCACCAAACTCGGTACACATATTATTCTCATCAAGCCGGACAATTTTCTAATTTACATTCATTAGCTCCGACCAACAGGAAGTCAGCTATTTTGGTTTGAATGTTAATTTTTTGAAAAAACAGGCTATGAATTTTATACTACTACTCCTACAGGGTTTATCCAATTTACACCAAGCTTTTTTTAACTTGTTGCTAACACATTGAAGTTGTTTAATTGCAAACGGATTTTGGATATCTCAAACGGTTTGGCCGTGGCGAGGCAACGAATTTATGGCAAGAAAAGGGAAACAAAGTGTTATAACTTCTGCATACATTAATTGATTTTGATGAAACTTTGGCTTAGTCTTCGTTGTACAAGGCTGATCACATGGATTTGAGTATTGTGATTCAAAGTCATAGCGCCACCAACTGGAAGCAGAAAATGTGTCACTTTCAGCATACATTGAGATCACCCTCTTATTTTTACCTGATTTGCTTCAAAATTCATCAGAATAATGTTAAAACTTGGCACATGTAATCCTTTGAAAATGGGCAGGGAGGAGGGGCTCTATAGCGGCACCTTGTAGTGCAGTAAATGTGGAGTGAATTTGACATAGTCCTTTGATGTTTAACCGTTTTAAGTGCCTATTGCCCGCTGTGCACAGTTGCCCTGAAGCCACCGGGGTGGCGGTGCCACCGGGCTTGGGCCCGCCATCGCTGCTCGCAGCTATATTTATTATTATTATTATTTTTTTTTTTTTTTTCCGTCTTCCGGGGCTTTTTGGGGGCCTTAACATGCTCAAAAACTCTTGAAAATTGGCACACACATTGGAATCCGCGGCCATTAGGACGCCGGAGAGGCTGGTACCCGGGCGTGGCAGGGGCTCGACAGCGCCCCCTTGAAAAAAGTCTGAAAATTTGGTCCATATATTAAACATGCTTGCACGTATTAGTATGAAACTCGGTACACATATAGACCTCATCGGGCCGAACAACTTTCGCGCTCTAAGTTAATCGCCACGCCAACAGGAAGTCAGCTATTAAGGGTTGTTTGAAAAACGCATGCTCTGGAATTTGATATACTCCTCCTAGACGATTAATCCGATCGCCACCAAACTCGGTCAGCATGAAGTCAAGACACTGATGATTAAAAATTGCTAGGGGATTTTTGATATCTCGAACGGTTTGGCCGTGGCGAGGCAACGAATTTATGGCGAGAAAAAGGAAACAGGAAATGTGTTATAACGTCTTAATACATATATTGATCTTTATGAAACTTCACGAGTGTGTTCGTTATAGGAGTCTGATCACATGGATGTGACTATTGTGAGTCAAAGTTATAGCGACACCAACTGGCAGCAGGAAGTGTATCACTTTTTGAAATGTTTTGAGATCACCCTCTTATTTTTTCCTGATTTGCTTCAAACTTCATCAGTGTAATGTCAATACACAGCAGATGTAGACCTATGACAGGATTTTTGATATTTGAAATATTGTTGCCATGGCAACAGGTCAAACTGTAATAATATTCTTGAGTGTTTTTGAGGCTCTTAACATGCTTCAAATTGCATGAAACTCGACACACACATCAATATTGTCAACCAGTAGACATGGACAAAGCCATAGAAATGGGCGTGGTGGAGGGGCTCAGTAGCGCCACCTTTTGACAAAAGTGGGGGGTTAGTTTTTCCTACAGTCACCAAACTCGGTACACATATTATTCTCATCAAGCCGGACAATTTTCTAATTTACATTCATTAGCTCCGACCAACAGGAAGTCAGCTATTTTGGTTTGAATGTTAATTTTTTGAAAAAACAGGCTATGAATTTTATACTACTACTCCTACAGGGTTTATCCAATTTACACCAAGCTTTTTTTAACTTGTTGCGAACACATTGAAGTTGTTTAATTGCAAACGGATTTTGGATATCTCAAACGGTTTGGCCGTGGCGAGGCAACGAATTTATGGCGAGAAAAGGGAAACAGGAAATGTGTTATAACTTCTGCATACATTGATTGATGTTTATGAAACTTCAGGAGTGTGTTGGTTGTAGTAGTCTGATCACATGGATGTAACTATTGTGAGTCAAAGTTATAGCGCCACCAAATGGCAGCAAGAAGTGTATCACTTTTAAAATGCTTTGAGATCACCCTCTTATTTTTACCTGATTTGCTTCAAACTTCATCAGTGTAATGTCAATACACAGCAGATGTAGACCTATGACAGGATTTTTGATATTTGAAATATTGTTGCCATGGCAACAGGTCAAACTGTAATAATATTCTTGAGTGTTTTTGAGGCTCTTAACATGCTTCAAATTGCATGAAACTCGACACACACATCAATATTGTCAACCAGTAGACATGGACAAAGCCATAGAAATGGGCGTGGTGGAGGGGCTCAGTAGCGCCACCTTTTGACAAAAGTGGGGGTTAGTTTTTCCTATAGTCACCAAACTCGGTACACACATTATTCTCATCAAGCCGGACAATTTTCTAATTTACATTCATTAGCTCCGACCAACAGGAAGTCAGCTATTTTGGTTTGAATGTTAATTTTTTGAAAAAACAGGCTATGAATTTTATACTACTACTCCTACAGGGTTTATCCAATTTACACCAAGCTTTTTTTAACTTGTTGCTAACACATTGAAGTTGTTTAATTGCAAACGGATTTTGGATATCTCAAACGGTTTGGCCGTGGCGAGGCAACGAATTTATGGCAAGAAAAGGGAAACAAAGTGTTATAACTTCTGCATACATTAATTGATTTTGATGAAACTTTGGCTTAGTCTTCGTTGTACAAGGCTGATCACATGGATTTGAGTATTGTGATTCAAAGTCATAGCGCCACCAACTGGAAGCAGAAAATGTGTCACTTTCAGCATACATTGAGATCACCCTCTTATTTTTACCTGATTTGCTTCAAAATTCATCAGAATAATGTTAAAACTTGGCACATGTAATCCTTTGAAAATGGGCAGGGAGGAGGGGCTCTATAGCGGCACCTTGTAGTGCAGTAAATGTGGAGTGAATTTGACATAGTCCTTTGATGTTTAACCGTTTTAAGTGCCTATTGCCCGCTGTGCACAGTTGCCCTGAAGCCACCGGGGTGGCGGTGCCACCGGGCTTGGGCCCGCCATCGCTGCTCGCAGCTATATTTATTATTATTTTTTTTTTTTTTTTTTTTTTTTTCCGTCTTCCGGGGCTTTTTGGGGGCCTTAACATGCTCAAAAACTCTTGAAAATTGGCACACACATTGGAATCCGCGGCCATTAGGACGCCGGAGAGGCTGGTACCCGGGCGTGGCAGGGGGGCTCGACAGCGCCCCCTTGAAAAAAGTCTGAAAATTTGGTCCATATATTAAACATGCTTGCACGTATTAGTATGAAACTCGGTACACATATAGACCTCATCGGGCCGAACAACTTTCGCGCTCTAAGTTAATCGCCACGCCAACAGGAAGTCAGCTATTAAGGGTTGTTTGAAAAACGCATGCTCTGGAATTTGATATACTCCTCCTAGACGATTAATCCGATCGCCACCAAACTCGGTCAGCATGAAGTCAAGACACTGATGATTAAAAATTGCTAGGGGATTTTTGATATCTCGAACGGTTTGGCCGTGGCGAGGCAACGAATTTATGGCGAGAAAAAGGAAACAGGAAATGTGTTATAACGTCTTAATACATATATTGATCTTTATGAAACTTCACGAGTGTGTTCGTTATAGGAGTCTGATCACATGGATGTGACTATTGTGAGTCAAAGTTATAGCGACACCAACTGGCAGCAGGAAGTGTATCACTTTTTGAAATGTTTTGAGATCACCCTCTTATTTTTTCCTGATTTGCTTCAAACTTCATCAGTGTAATGTCAATACACAGCAGATGTAGACCTATGACAGGATTTTTGATATTTGAAATATTGTTGCCATGGCAACAGGTCAAACTGTAATAATATTCTTGAGTGTTTTTGAGGCTCTTAACATGCTTCAAATTGCATGAAACTCGACACACACATCAATATTGTCAACCAGTAGACATGGACAAAGCCATAGAAATGGGCGTGGTGGAGGGGCTCAGTAGCGCCACCTTTTGACAAAAGTGGGGGTTAGTTTTTCCTACAGTCACCAAACTCGGTACACATATTATTCTCATCAAGCCGGACAATTTTCTAATTTACATTCATTAGCTCCGACCAACAGGAAGTCAGCTATTTTGGTTTGAATGTTAATTTTTTGAAAAAACAGGCTATGAATTTTATACTACTACTCCTACAGGGTTTATCCAATTTACACCAAGCTTTTTTAACTTGTTGCGAACACATTGAAGTTGTTTAATTGCAAACGGATTTTGGATATCTCAAACGGTTTGGCCGTGGCGAGGCAACTAATTTATGGCGAGAAAAGGGAAACAGGAAATGTGTTATAACTTCTGCATACATTGATTGATGTTTATGAAACTTCAGGAGTGTGTTGGTTGTAGTAGTCTGATCACATGGATGTAACTATTGTGAGTCAAAGTTATAGCGCCACCAAATGGCAGCAAGAAGTGTATCACTTTTAAAATGCTTTGAGATCACCCTCTTATTTTTACCTGATTTGCTTCAAACTTCATCAGTGTAATGTCAATACACAGCAGATGTAGACCTATGACAGGATTTTTGATATTTGAAATATTGTTGCCATGGCAACAGGTCAAACTGTAATAATATTCTTGAGTGTTTTTGAGGCTCTTAACATGCTTCAAATTGCATGAAACTCAACACACACATCAATATTGTCAACCAGTAGACATGGACAAAGCCATAGAAATGGGCGTGGTGGAGGGGCTCAGTAGCGCCACCTTTTGACAAAAGTGGGGGGGGTTAGTTTTTCCTACAGTCACCAAACTCGGTACACATATTATTCTCATCAAGCCGGACAATTTTCTAATTTACATTCATTAGCTCCGACCAACAGGAAGTCAGCTATTTTGGTTTGAATGTTAATTTTTTGAAAAAACAGGCTATGAATTTTATACTACTACTCCTACAGGGTTTATCCAATTTACACCAAGCTTTTTTTAACTTGTTGCTAACACATTGAAGTTGTTTAATTGCAAACGGATTTTGGATATCTCAAACGGTTTGGCCGTGGCGAGGCAACGAATTTATGGCAAGAAAAGGGAAACAAAGTGTTATAACTTCTGCATACATTAATTGATTTTGATGAAACTTTGGCTTAGTCTTCGTTGTACAAGGCTGATCACATGGATTGGACTATTGTGATTCAAAGTCATAGCGCCACCAACTGGAAGCAGAAAATGTGTCACTTTCAGCATACATTGAGATCACCCTCTTATTTTTACCTGATTTGCTTCAAAATTCATCAGAATAATGTTAAAACTTGGCACATGTAATCCTTTGAAAATGGGCAGGGAGGAGGGGCTCTATAACGGCACCTTGTAGTGCAGTAAATGTGGAGTGAATTTGACATAGTCCTTTGATGTTTAACCGTTTTAAGTGCCTATTGCCCGCTGTGCACAGTTGCCCTGAAGCCACCGGGGTGGCGGTGCCACCGGGCTTGGGTCCGCCATCGCTGCTCGCAGCTATATTTATTATTATTTTTTTTTATTTATTTTTTTTTTCCGTCTTCCGGGGCTTTTTGGGGGCCTTAACATGCTCAAAAACTCTTGAAAATTGGCACACACATTGGAATCCGCGGCCATTAGGACGCCGGAGAGGCTGGTACCCGGGCGTGGCAGGGGGGCTCGACAGCGCCCCCTTGAAAAAAGTCTGAAAATTTGGTCCATATATTAAACATGCTTGCACGTATTAGTATGAAACTCGGTACACATATAGACCTCATCGGGCCGAACAACTTTCGCGCTCTAAGTTAATCGCCACGCCAACAGGAAGTCAGCTATTAAGGGTTGTTTGAAAAACGCATGCTCTGGAATTTGATATACTCCTCCTAGACGATTAATCCGATCGCCACCAAACTCGGTCAGCATGAAGTCAAGACACTGATGATTAAAAATTGCCAGGGGATTTTTGATATCTCGAACGGTTTGGCCGTGGCGAGGCAACGAATTTATGGCGAGAAAAAGGAAACAGGAAATGTGTTATAACGTCTTAATACATATATTGATCTTTATGAAACTTCACGAGTGTGTTCGTTATAGGAGTCTGATCACATGGATGTAACTATTGTGAGTCAAAGTTATAGCGCCACCAAATGGCAGCAAGAAGTGTATCACTTTTAAAATGCTTTGAGATCACCCTCTTATTTTTACCTGATTTGCTTCAAACTTCATCAGTGTAATGTCAATACACAGCAGATGTAGACCTATGACAGGATTTTTGATATTTGAAATATTGTTGCCATGGCAACAGGTCAAACTGTAATAATATTCTTGAGTGTTTTTGAGGCTCTTAACATGCTTCAAATTGCATGAAACTCGACACACACATCAATATTGTCAACCAGTAGACATGGACAAAGCCATAGAAATGGGCGTGGTGGAGGGGCTCAGTAGCGCCACCTTTTGACAAAAGTGGGGGTTAGTTTTTCCTACAGTCACCAAACTCGGTACACATATTATTCTCATCAAGCCGGACAATTTTCTAATTTACATTCATTAGCTCCGACCAACAGGAAGTCAGCTATTTTGGTTTGAATGTTAATTTTTTGAAAAAACAGGCTATGAATTTTATACTACTACTCCTACAGGGTTTATCCAATTTACACCAAGCTTTTTTTAACTTGTTGCTAACACATTGAAGTTGTTTAATTGCAAACGGATTTTGGATATCTCAAACGGTTTGGCCGTGGCGAGGCAACGAATTTATGGCAAGAAAAGGGAAACAAAGTGTTATAACTTCTGCATACATTAATTGATTTTGATGAAACTTTGGCTTAGTCTTCGTTGTACAAGGCTGATCACATGGATTTGAGTATTGTGATTCAAAGTCATAGCGCCACCAACTGGAAGCAGAAAATGTGTCACTTTCAGCATACATTGAGATCACCCTCTTATTTTTACCTGATTTGCTTCAAAATTCATCAGAATAATGTTAAAACTTGGCACATGTAATCCTTTGAAAATGGGCAGGGAGGAGGGGCTCTATAGCGGCACCTTGTAGTGCAGTAAATGTGGAGTGAATTTGACATAGTCCTTTGATGTTTAACCGTTTTAAGTGCCTATTGCCCGCTGTGCACAGTTGCCCTGAAGCCACCGGGGTGGCGGTGCCACCGGGCTTGGGCCCGCCATCGCTGCTCGCAGCTATATTTATTATTTTTTTTTTTTTTTTTTTTTCCGTCTTCCGGGGCTTTTTGGGGGCCTTAACATGCTCAAAAACTCTTGAAAATTGGCACACACATTGGAATCCGCGGCCATTAGGACGCCGGAGAGGCTGGTACCCGGGCGTGGCAGGGGGGCTCGACAGCGCCCCCTTGAAAAAAGTCTGAAAATTTGGTCCATATATTAAACATGCTTGCACGTATTAGTATGAAACTCGGTACACATATAGACCTCATCGGGCCGAACAACTTTCGCGCTCTAAGTTAATCGCCACGCCAACAGGAAGTCAGCTATTAAGGGTTGTTTGAAAAACGCATGCTCTGGAATTTGATATACTCCTCCTAGACGATTAATCCGATCGCCACCAAACTCGGTCAGCATGAAGTCAAGACACTGATGATTAAAAATTGCTAGGGGATTTTTGATATCTCGAACGGTTTGGCCGTGGCGAGGCAACGAATTTATGGCGAGAAAAAGGAAACAGGAAATGTGTTATAACGTCTTAATACATATATTGATCTTTATGAAACTTCACGAGTGTGTTCGTTATAGGAGTCTGATCACATGGATGTGACTATTGTGAGTCAAAGTTATAGCGACACCAACTGGCAGCAGGAAGTGTATCACTTTTTGAAATGTTTTGAGATCACCCTCTTATTTTTTCCTGATTTGCTTCAAACTTCATCAGTGTAATGTCAATACACAGCAGATGTAGACCTATGACAGGATTTTTGATATTTGAAATATTGTTGCCATGGCAACAGGTCAAACTGTAATAATATTCTTGAGTGTTTTTGAGGCTCTTAACATGCTTCAAATTGCATGAAACTCGACACACACATCAATATTCTCAACCAGTAGACATGGACAAAGCCATAGAAATGGGCGTGGTGGAGGGGCTCAGTAGCGCCACCTTTTGACAAAAGTGGGGGTTATTTTTTCCTACAGTCACCAAACTCGGTACACATATTATTCTCATCAAGCCGGACAATTTTCTAATTTACATTCATTAGCTCCGACCAACAGGAAGTCAGCTATTTTGGTTTGAATGTTAATTTTTTGAAAAAACAGGCTATGAATTTTATACTACTACTCCTACAGGGTTTATCCAATTTACACCAAGCTTTTTTTAACTTGTTGCGAACACATTGAAGTTGTTTAATTGCAAACGGATTTTGGATATCTCAAACGGTTTGGCCGTGGCGAGGCAACGAATTTATGGCGAGAAAAGGGAAACAGGAAATGTGTTATAACTTCTGCATACATTGATTGATGTTTATGAAACTTCAGGAGTGTGTTGGTTGTAGTAGTCTTATCACATGGATGTAACTATTGTGAGTCAAAGTTATAGCGCCACCAAATGGCAGCAAGAAGTGTATCACTTTTAAAATGCTTTGAGATCACCCTCTTATTTTTACCTGATTTGCTTCAAACTTCATCAGTGTAATGTCAATACACAGCAGATGTAGACCTATGACAGGATTTTTGATATTTGAAATATTGTTGCCATGGCAACAGGTCAAACTGTAATAATATTCTTGAGTGTTTTTGAGGCTCTTAACATGCTTCAAATTGCATGAAACTCGACACACACATCAATATTGTCAACCAGTAGACATGGACAAAGCCATAGAAATGGGCGTGGTGGAGGGGCTCAGTAGCGCCACCTTTTGACAAAAGTGGGGGTTAGTTTTTCCTATAGTCACCAAACTCGGTACACACATTATTCTCATCAAGCCGGACAATTTTCTAATTTACATTCATTAGCTCCGACCAACAGGAAGTCAGCTATTTTGGTTTGAATGTTAATTTTTGGAAAAAACAGGCTATGAATTTTATACTACTACTCCTACAGGGTTTATCCAATTTACACCAAGCTTTTTTTAACTTGTTGCTAACACATTGAAGTTGTTTAATTGCAAACGGATTTTGGATATCTCAAACGGTTTGGCCGTGGCGAGGCAACGAATTTATGGCAAGAAAAGGGAAACAAAGTGTTATAACTTCTGCATACATTAATTGATTTTGATGAAACTTTGGCTTAGTCTTCGTTGTACAAGGCTGATCACATGGATTTGAGTATTGTGATTCAAAGTCATAGCACCACCAACTGGAAGCAGAAAATGTGTCACTTTCAGCATACATTGAGATCACCCTCTTATTTTTACCTGATTTGCTTCAAAATTCATCAGAATAATGTTAAAACTTGGCACATGTAATCCTTTGAAAATGGGCAGGGAGGAGGGGCTCTATAGCGGCACCTTGTAGTGCAGTAAATGTGGAGTGAATTTGACATAGTCCTTTGATGTTTAACCGTTTTAAGTGCCTATTGCCCGCTGTGCACAGTTGCCCTGAAGCCACCGGGGTGGCGGTGCCACCGGGCTTGGGCCCGCCATCGCTGCTCGCAGCTATATTTATTATTATTATTTTTTTTTTTTTTTTTTCCGTCTTCCGGGGCTTTTTGGGGGCCTTAACATGCTCAAAAACTCTTGAAAATTGGCACACACATTGGAATCCGCGGCCATTAGGACGCCGGAGAGGCTGGTACCCGGGCGTGGCAGGGGGGCTCGACAGCGCCCCCTTGAAAAAAGTCTGAAAATTTGGTCCATATATTAAACATGCTTGCACGTATTAGTATGAAACTCGGTACACATATAGACCTCATCGGGCCGAACAACTTTCGCGCTCTAAGTTAATCGCCACGCCAACAGGAAGTCAGCTATTAAGGGTTGTTTGAAAAACGCATGCTCTGGAATTTGATATACTCCTCCTAGACGATTAATCCGATCGCCACCAAACTCGGTCAGCATGAAGTCAAGACACTGATGATTAAAAATTGCTAGGGGATTTTTGATATCTCGAACGGTTTGGCCGTGGCGAGGCAACGAATTTATGGCGAGAAAAAGGAAACAGGAAATGTGTTATAACGTCTTAATACATATATTGATCTTTATGAAACTTCACGAGTGTGTTCGTTATAGGAGTCTGATCACATGGATGTGACTATTGTGAGTCAAAGTTATAGCGACACCAACTGGCAGCAGGAAGTGTATCACTTTTTGAAATGTTTTGAGATCACCCTCTTATTTTTTCCTGATTTGCTTCAAACTTCATCAGTGTAATGTCAATACACAGCAGATGTAGACCTATGACAGGATTTTTGATATTTGAAATATTGTTGCCATGGCAACAGGTCAAACTGTAATAATATTCTTGAGTGTTTTTGAGGCTCTTAACATGCTTCAAATTGCATGAAACTCGACACACACATCAATATTGTCAACCAGTAGACATGGACAAAGCCATAGAAATGGGCGTGGTGGAGGGGCTCAGTAGCGCCACCTTTTGACAAAAGTGGGGGGGTTAGTTTTTCCTACAGTCACCAAACTCGGTACACATATTATTCTCATCAAGCCGGACAATTTTCTAATTTACATTCATTAGCTCCGACCAACAGGAAGTCAGCTATTTTGGTTTGAATGTTAATTTTTTGAAAAAACAGGCTATGAATTTTATACTACTACTCCTACAGGGTTTATCCAATTTACACCAAGCTTTTTTAACTTGTTGCGAACACATTGAAGTTGTTTAATTGCAAACGGATTTTGGATATCTCAAACGGTTTGGCCGTGGCGAGGCAACGAATTTATGGCGAGAAAAGGGAAACAGGAAATGTGTTATAACTTCTGCATACATTGATTGATGTTTATGAAACTTCAGGAGTGTGTTGGTTGTAGTAGTCTGATCACATGGATGTAACTATTGTGAGTCAAAGTTATAGCGCCACCAAATGGCAGCAAGAAGTGTATCACTTTTAAAATGCTTTGAGATCACCCTCTTATTTTTACCTGATTTGCTTCAAACTTCATCAGTGTAATGTCAATACACAGCAGATGTAGACCTATGACAGGATTTTTGATATTTGAAATATTGTTGCCATGGCAACAGGTCAAACTGTAATAATATTCTTGAGTGTTTTTGAGGCTCTTAACATGCTTCAAATTGCATGAAACTCGACACACACATCAATATTGTCAACCAGTAGACATGGACAAAGCCATAGAAATGGGCGTGGTGGAGGGGCTCAGTAGCGCCACCTTTTGACAAAAGTGGGGGTTAGTTTTTCCTACAGTCACCAAACTCGGTACACATATTATTCTCATCAAGCCGGACAATTTTCTAATTTACATTCATTAGCTCCGACCAACAGGAAGTCAGCTATTTTGGTTTGAATGTTAATTTTTTGAAAAAACAGGCTATGAATTTTATACTACTACTCCTACAGGGTTTATCCAATTTACACCAAGCTTTTTTTAACTTGTTGCTAACACATTGAAGTTGTTTAATTGCAAACGGATTTTGGATATCTCAAACGGTTTGGCCGTGGCGAGGCAACGAATTTATGGCAAGAAAAGGGAAACAAAGTGTTATAACTTCTGCATACATTAATTGATTTTGATGAAACTTTGGCTTAGTCTTCGTTGTACAAGGCTGATCACATGGATTTGAGTATTGTGATTCAAAGTCATAGCGCCACCAACTGGAAGCAGAAAATGTGTCACTTTCAGCATACATTGAGATCACCCTCTTATTTTTACCTGATTTGCTTCAAAATTCATCAGAATAATGTTAAAACTTGGCACATGTAATCCTTTGAAAATGGGCAGGGAGGAGGGGCTCTATAACGGCACCTTGTAGTGCAGTAAATGTGGAGTGAATTTGACATAGTCCTTTGATGTTTAACCGTTTTAAGTGCCTATTGCCCGCTGTGCACAGTTGCCCTGAAGCCACCGGGGTGGCGGTGCCACCGGGCTTGGGCCCGCCATCGCTGCTCGCAGCTATATTTATTTATTTATTTATTTTTTATTTATTTATTTATTTTTTTTCCGTCTTCCGGGGCTTTTTGGGGGCCTTAACATGCTCAAAAACTCTTGAAAATTGGCACACACATTGGAATCCGCGGCCATTAGGACGCCGGAGAGGCTGGTACCCGGGCGTGGCAGGGGGGCTCGACAGCGCCCCCTTGAAAAAAGTCTGAAAATTTGGTCCATATATTAAACATGCTTGCACGTATTAGTATGAAACTCAGTACACATATAGACCTCATCGGTCCGAACAACTTTCGCGCTCTAAGTTAATCGCCACGCCAACAGGAAGTCAGCTATTAAGGGTTGTTTGAAAAACGCATGCTCTGGAATTTGATATACTCCTCCTAGACGATTAATCCGATCGCCACCAAACTCGGTCAGCATGAAGTCAAGACACTGATGATTAAAAATTGCCAGGGGATTTTTGATATCTCGAACGGTTTGGCCGTGGCGAGGCAACGAATTTATGGCGAGAAAAAGGAAACAGGAAATGTGTTATAACGTCTTAATACATATATTGATCTTTATGAAACTTCACGAGTGTGTTCGTTATAGGAGTCTGATCACATGGATGTGACTATTGTGAGTCAAAGTTATAGCGCCACCAACTGGCAGCAGGAAGTGTATCACTTTTTGAAATGTTTTGAGATCACCCTCTTATTTTTACCTGATTTGCTTCAAACTTCATCAGTGTAATGTCAATACACAGCAGATGTAGACCTATGACAGGATTTTTGATATTTGAAATATTGTTGCCATGGCAACAGGTCAAACTGTAATAATATTCTTGAGTGTTTTTGAGGCTCTTAACATGCTTCAAATTGCATGAAACTCGACACACACATCAATATTGTCAACCAGTAGACATGGACAAAGCCATAGAAATGGGCGTGGTGGAGGGGCTCAGTAGCGCCACCTTTTGACAAAAGTGGGGGTTAGTTTTTCCTACAGTCACCAAACTCGGTACACATATTATTCTCATCAAGCCGGACAATTTTCTAATTTACATTCATTAGCTCCGACCAACAGGAAGTCAGCTATTTTGGTTTGAATGTTAATTTTTTGAAAAAACAGGCTATGAATTTTATACTACTACTCCTACAGGGTTTATCCAATTTACACCAAGCTTTTTTTAACTTGTTGCGAACACATTGAAGTTGTTTAATTGCAAACGGATTTTGGATATCTCAAACGGTTTGGCCGTGGCGAGGCAACGAATTTATGGCGAGAAAAGGGAAACAGGAAATGTGTTATAACTTCTGCATACATTGATTGATGTTTATGAAACTTCAGGAGTGTGTTGGTTGTAGTAGTCTGATCACATGGATGTAACTATTGTGAGTCAAAGTTATAGCGCCACCAAATGGCAGCAAGAAGTGTATCACTTTTAAAATGCTTTGAGATCACCCTCTTATTTTTACCTGATTTGCTTCAAACTTCATCAGTGTAATGTCAATACACAGCAGATGTAGACCTATGACAGGATTTTTGATATTTGAAATATTGTTGCCATGGCAACAGGTCAAACTGTAATAATATTCTTGAGTGTTTTTGAGGCTCTTAACATGCTTCAAATTGCATGAAACTCGACACACACATCAATATTGTCAACCAGTAGACATGGACAAAGCCATAGAAATGGGCGTGGTGGAGGGGCTCAGTAGCGCCACCTTTTGACAAAAGTGGGGGGGTTAGTTTTTCCTACAGTCACCAAACTCGGTACACATATTATTCTCATCAAGCCGGACAATTTTCTAATTTACATTCATTAGCTCCGACCAACAGGAAGTCAGCTATTTTGGTTTGAATGTTAATTTTTTGAAAAAACAGGCTATGAATTTTATACTACTACTCCTACAGGGTTTATCCAATTTACACCAAGCTTTTTTTAACTTGTTGCTAACACATTGAAGTTGTTTAATTGCAAACGGATTTTGGATATCTCAAACGGTTTGGCCGTGGCGAGGCAACGAATTTATGGCAAGAAAAGGGAAACAAAGTGTTATAACTTCTGCATACATTAATTGATTTTGATGAAACTTTGGCTTAGTCTTCGTTGTACAAGGCTGATCACATGGATTTGACTATTGTGATTCAAAGTCATAGCGCCACCAACTGGAAGCAGAAAATGTGTCACTTTCAGCATACATTGAGATCACCCTCTTATTTTTACCTGATTTGCTTCAAAATTCATCAGAATAATGTTAAAACTTGGCACATGTAATCCTTTGAAAATGGGCAGGGAGGAGGGGCTCTATAACGGCACCTTGTAGTGCAGTAAATGTGGAGTGAATTTGACATAGTCCTTTGATGTTTAACCGTTTTAAGTGCCTATTGCCCGCTGTGCACAGTTGCCCTGAAGCCATCGGGGTGGCGGTGCCACCGGGCTTGGGCCCGCCATCGCTGCTCGCAGCTATATTTATTTATTTATTTATTTTTTATTTATTTATTTATTTTTTTTCCGTCTTCCGGGGCTTTTTGGGGGCCTTAACATGCTCAAAAACTCTTGAAAATTGGCACACACATTGGAATCCGCGGCCATTAGGACGCCGGAGAGGCTGGTACCCGGGCGTGGCAGGGGGGCTCGACAGCGCCCCCTTGAAAAAAGTCTGAAAATTTGGTCCATATATTAAACATGCTTGCACGTATTAGTATGAAACTCGGTACACATATAGACCTCATCGGGCCGAACAACTTTCGTGCTCTAAGTTAATCGCCACGCCAACAGGAAGTCAGCTATTAAGGGTTGTTTGAAAAACGCATGCTCTGGAATTTGATATACTCCTCCTAGACGATTAATCCGATCGCCACCAAACTCGGTCAGCATGAAGTCAAGACACTGATGATTAAAAATTGCCAGGGGATTTTTGATATCTCGAACGGTTTGGCCGTGGCGAGGCAACGAATTTATGGCGAGAAAAAGGAAACAGGAAATGTGTTATAACGTCTTAATACATATATTGATCTTTATGAAACTTCACGAGTGTGTTCGTTATAGGAGTCTGATCACATGGATGTGACTATTGTGAGTCAAAGTTATAGCGCCACCAACTGGCAGCAGGAAGTGTATCACTTTTTGAAATGTTTTGAGATCATCCTCTTATTTTTACCTGATTTGCTTCAAACTTCATCAGTGTAATGTCAATACACAGCAGATGTAGACCTATGACAGGATTTTTGATATTTGAAATATTGTTGCCATGGCAACAGGTCAAACTGTAATAATATTCTTGAGTGTTTTTGAGGCTCTTAACATGCTTCAAATTGCATGAAACTCGACACACACATCAATATTGTCAACCAGTAGACATGGACAAAGCCATAGAAATGGGCGTGGTGGAGGGGCTCAGTAGCGCCACCTTTTGACAAAAGTGGGGGGGTTAGTTTTTCCTACAGTCACCAAACTCGGTACACATATTATTCTCATCAAGCCGGACAATTTTCTAATTTACATTCATTAGCTCCGACCAACAGGAAGTCAGCTATTTTGGTTTGAATGTTAATTTTTTGAAAAAACAGGCTATGAATTTTATACTACTACTCCTACAGGGTTTATCCAATTTACACCAAGCTTTTTTTAACTTGTTGCGAACACATTGAAGTTGTTTAATTGCAAACGGATTTTGGATATCTCAAACGGTTTGGCCGTGGCGAGGCAACGAATTTATGGCGAGAAAAGGGAAACAGGAAATGTGTTATAACTTCTGCATACATTGATTGATGTTTATGAAACTTCAGGAGTGTGTTGGTTGTAGTAGTCTGATCACATGGATGTAACTATTGTGAGTCAAAGTTATAGCGCCACCAAATGGCAGCAAGAAGTGTATCACTTTTAAAATGCTTTGAGATCACCCTCTTATTTTTACCTGATTTGCTTCAAACTTCATCAGTGTAATGCCAATACACAGCAGATGTAGACCTATGACAGGATTTTTGATATTTGAAATATCGTTGCCATGGCAACAGGTCAAACTGTAATAATATTCTTGAGTGTTTTTGAGGCTCTTAACATGCTTCAAATTGCATGAAACTCGACACACACATCAATATTGTCAACCAGTAGACATGGACAAAGCCATAGAAATGGGCGTGGTGGAGGGGCTCAGTAGCGCCACCTTTTGACAAAAGTGGGGGTTAGTTTTTCCTACAGTCAACAAACTCGGTACACATATTATTCTCATCAAGCCGGACAATTTTCTAATTTACATTCATTAGCTCCGACCAACAGGAAGTCAGCTATTTTGGTTTGAATGTTAATTTTTTGAAAAAACAGGCTATGAATTTTATACTACTACTCCTACAGGGTTTATCCAATTTACACCAAGCTTTTTTAACTTGTTGCTAACACATTGAAGTTGTTTAATTGCAAACGGATTTTGGATATCTCAAACGGTTTGGCCGTGGCGAGGCAACGAATTTATGGCAAGAAAAGGGAAACAAAGTGTTATAACTTCTGCATACATTAATTGATTTTGATGAAACTTTGGCTTAGTCTTCGTTGTACAAGGCTGATCACATGGATTTGACTATTGTGATTCAAAGTCATAGCGCCACCAACTGGAAGCAGAAAATGTGTCACTTTCAGCATACATTGAGATCACCCTCTTATTTTTACCTGATTTGCTTCAAAATTCATCAGAATAATGTTAAAACTTGGCACATGTAATCCTTTGAAAATGGGCAGGGAGGAGGGGCTCTATAGCGGCACCTTGTAGTGCAGTAAATGTGGAGTGAATTTGACATAGTCCTTTGATGTTTAACCGTTTTAAGTGCCTATTGCCCGCTGTGCACAGTTGCCCTGAAGCCACCGGGGTGGCGGTGCCACCGGGCTTGGGCCCGCCATCGCTGCTCGCAGCTATATTTAGGGCCCAAGCGAAAATTCGCGCAGGGCCCTCTTGTTCTTCTAAGGATTATTATTATTATTATTTTTTTTTTTTTTTTTTTTTTTTTTCCGTCTTCCGGGGCTTTTTGGGGGCCTTAACATGCTCAAAAACTCTTGAAAATTGGCACACACATTGGAATCCGCGGCCATTAGGACGCCGGAGAGGCTGGTACCCGGGCGTGGCAGGGGGGCTCGACAGCGCCCCCTTGAAAAAAGTCTGAAAATATGGTCCATATATTAAACATGCTTGCACGTATTAGTATGAAACTCGGTACACATATAGACCTCATCGGGCCGAACAACTTTCGCGCTCTAAGTTAATCGCCACGCCAACAGGAAGTCAGCTATTAAGGGTTGTTTGAAAAACGCATGCTCTGGAATTTGATATACTCCTCCTAGACGATTAATCCGATCGCCACCAAACTCGGTCAGCATGAAGTCAAGACACTGATGATTAAAAATTGCCAGGGGATTTTTGATATCTCGAACGGTTTGGCCGTGGCGAGGCAACGAATTTATGGCGAGAAAAAGGAAACAGGAAATGTGTTATAACGTCTTAATACATATATTGATCTTTATGAAACTTCACGAGTGTGTTCGTTATAGGAGTCTGATCACATGGATGTGACTATTGTGAGTCAAAGTTATAGCGCCACCAACTGGCAGCAGGAAGTGTATCACTTTTTGAAATGTTTTGAGATCACCCTCTTATTTTTACCTGATTTGCTTCAAACTTCATCAGTGTAATGTCAATACACAGCAGATGTAGACCTATGACAGGATTTTTGATATTTGAAATATTGTTGCCATGGCAACAGGTCAAACTGTAATAATATTCTTGAGTGTTTTTGAGGCTCTTAACATGCTTCAAATTGCATGAAACTCGACACACACATCAATATTGTCAACCAGTAGACATGGACAAAGCCATAGAAATGGGCGTGGTGGAGGGGCTCAGTAGCGCCACCTTTTGACAAAAGTGGGGGTTAGTTTTTCCTACAGTCACCAAACTCGGTACACATATTATTCTCATCAAGCCGGACAATTTTCTAATTTACATTCATTAGCTCCGACCAACAGGAAGTCAGCTATTTTGGTTTGAATGTTAATTTTTTGAAAAAACAGGCTATGAATTTTATACTACTACTCCTACAGGGTTTATCCAATTTACACCAAGCTTTTTTTAACTTGTTGCTAACACATTGAAGTTGTTTAATTGCAAACGGATTTTGGATATCTCAAACGGTTTGGCCGTGGCGAGGCAACGAATTTATGGCGAGAAAAGGGAAACAGGAAATGTGTTATAACTTCTGCATACATTGATTGATGTTTATGAAACTTCAGGAGTGTGTTGGTTGTAGTAGTCTGATCACATGGATGTAACTATTGTGAGTCAAAGTTATAGCGCCACCAAATGGCAGCAAGAAGTGTATCACTTTTAAAATGCTTTGAGATCACCCTCTTATTTTTACCTGATTTGCTTCAAACTTCATCAGTGTAATGTCAATACACAGCAGATGTAGACCTATGACAGGATTTTTGATATTTGAAATATTGTTGCCATGGCAACAGGTCAAACTGTAATAATATTCTTGAGTGTTTTTGAGGCTCTTAACATGCTTCAAATTGCATGAAACTCGACACACACATCAATATTGTCAACCAGTAGACATGGACAAAGCCATAGAAATGGGCGTGGTGGAGGGGCTCAGTAGCGCCACCTTTTGACAAAAGTGGGGGTTAGTTTTTCCTACAGTCACCAAACTCGGTACACATATTATTCTCATCAAGCCGGACAATTTTCTAATTTACATTCATTAGCTCCGACCAACAGGAAGTCAGCTATTTTGGTTAGAATGTTAATTTTTTGAAAAAACAGGCTATGAATTTTATACTACTACTCCTACAGGGTTTATCCAATTTACACCAAGCTTTTTTTAACTTGTTGCGAACACATTGAAGTTGTTTAATTGCAAACGGATTTTGGATATCTCAAACGGTTTGGCCGTGGCGAGGCAACGAATTTATGGCGAGAAAAGGGAAACAGGAAATGTGTTATAACTTCTGCATACATTGATTGATGTTTATGAAACTTCAGGAGTGTGTTGGTTGTAGTAGTCTGATCACATGGATGTAACTATTGTGAGTCAAAGTTATAGCGCCACCAAATGGCAGCAAGAAGTGTATCACTTTTAAAATGCTTTGAGATCACCCTCTTATTTTTACCTGATTTGCTTCAAACTTCATCAGTGTAATGTCAATACACAGCAGATGTAGACCTATGACAGGATTTTTGATATTTGAAATATTGTTGCCATGGCAACAGGTCAAACTGTAATAATATTCTTGAGTGTTTTTGAGGCTCTTAACATGCTTCAAATTGCATGAAACTCGACACACACATCAATATTGTCAACCAGTAGACATGGACAAAGCCATAGAAATGGGCGCGGTGGAGGGGCTCAGTAGCGCCACCTTTTGACAAAAGTGGGGGTTAGTTTTTCCTATAGTCACCAAACTCGGTACACACATTATTCTCATCAAGCCGGACAATTTTCTAATTTACATTCATTAGCTCCGACCAACAGGAAGTCAGCTATTTTGGTTTGAATGTTAATTTTTTGAAAAAACAGGCTATGAATTTTATACTACTACTCCTACAGGGTTTATCCAATTTACACCAAGCTTTTTTTAACTTGTTGCTAACACATTGAAGTTGTTTAATTGCAAACGGATTTTGGATATCTCAAATGGTTTGGCCGTGGCGAGGCAACGAATTTATGGCAAGAAAAGGGAAACAAAGTGTTATAACTTCTGCATACATTAATTGATTTTGATGAAACTTTGGCTTAGTCTTCGTTGTACAAGGCTGATCACATGGATTTGACTATTGTGATTCAAAGTCATAGCGCCACCAACTGGAAGCAGAAAATGTGTCACTTTCAGCATACATTGAGATCACCCTCTTATTTTTACCTGATTTGCTTCAAAATTCATCAGAATAATGTTAAAACTTGGCACATGTAATCCTTTGAAAATGGGCAGGGAGGAGGGGCTCTATAGCGGCACCTTGTAGTGCAGTAAATGTGGAGTGAATTTGACATAGTCCTTTGATGTTTAACCGTTTTAAGTGCCTATTGCCCGCTGTGCACAGTTGCCCTGAAGCCACCGGGGTGGCGGTGCCACCGGGCTTGGGCCCGCCATCGCTGCTCGCAGCTATATTTTTATTTTTTTTTATTTTTTTCCGTCTTCCGGGGCTTTTTGGGGGCCTTAACATGCTCAAAAACTCTTGAAAATTGGCACACACATTGGAATCCGCGGCCATTAGGACGCCGGAGAGGCTGGTACCCGGGCGTGGCAGGGGGGCTCGACAGCGCCCCCTTGAAAAAAGTCTGAAAATTTGGTCCATATATTAAACATGCTTGCACGTATTAGTATGAAACTCGGTACACATATAGACCTCATCGGGCCGAACAACTTTCGCGCTCTAAGTTAATCGCCACGCCAACAGGAAGTCAGCTATTAAGGGTTGTTTGAAAAACGCATGCTCTGGAATTTGATATACTCCTCCTAGACGATTAATCCGATCGCCACCAAACTCGGTCAGCATGAAGTCAAGACACTGATGATTAAAAATTGCCAGGGGATTTTTGATATCTCGAACGGTTTGGCCGTGGCGAGGCAACGAATTTATGGCGAGAAAAAGGAAACAGGAAATGTGTTATAACGTCTTAATACATATATTGATCTTTATGAAACTTCACGAGTGTGTTCGTTATAGGAGTCTGATCACATGGATGTGACTATTGTGAGTCAAAGTTATAGCGCCACCAACTGGCAGCAGGAAGTGTATCACTTTTTGAAATGTTTTGAGATCACCCTCTTATTTTTACCTGATTTGCTTCAAACTTCATCAGTGTAATGTCAATACACAGCAGATGTAGACCTATGACAGGATTTTTGATATTTGAAATATTGTTGCCATGGCAACAGGTCAAACTGTAATAATATTCTTGAGTGTTTTTGAGGCTCTTAACATGCTTCAAATTGCATGAAACTCGACACACACATCAATATTGTCAACCAGTAGACATGGACAAAGCCATAGAAATGGGCGTGGTGGAGGGGCTCAGTAGCGCCACCTTTTGACAAAAGTGGGGGTTAGTTTTTCCTACAGTCACCAAACTCGGTACACATATTATTCTCATCAAGCCGGACAATTTTCTAATTTACATTCATTAGCTCCGACCAACAGGAAGTCAGCTATTTTGGTTTGAATGTTAATTTTTTGAAAAAACAGGCTATGAATTTTATACTACTACTCCTACAGGGTTTATCCAATTTACACCAAGCTTTTTTTAACTTGTTGCGAACACATTGAAGTTGTTTAATTGCAAACGGATTTTGGATATCTCAAACGGTTTGGCCGTGGCGAGGCAACGAATTTATGGCGAGAAAAGGGAAACAGGAAATGTGTTATAACTTCTGCATACATTGATTGATGTTTATGAAACTTCAGGAGTGTGTTGGTTGTAGTAGTCTGATCACATGGATGTAACTATTGTGAGTCAAAGTTATAGCGCCACCAAATGGCAGCAAGAAGTGTATCACTTTTAAAATGCTTTGAGATCACCCTCTTATTTTTACCTGATTTGCTTCAAACTTCATCAGTGTAATGTCAATACACAGCAGATGTAGACCTATGACAGGATTTTTGATATTTGAAATATTGTTGCCATGGCAACAGGTCAAACTGTAATAATATTCTTGAGTGTTTTTGAGGCTCTTAACATGCTTCAAATTGCATGAAACTCGACACACACATCAATATTGTCAACCAGTAGACATGGACAAAGCCATAGAAATGGGCGTGGTGGAGGGGCTCAGTAGCGCCACCTTTTGACAAAAGTGGGGGGTTAGTTTTTCCTACAGTCACCAAACTCGGTACACATATTATTCTCATCAAGCCGGACAATTTTCTAATTTACATTCATTAGCTCCGACCAACAGGAAGTCAGCTATTTTGGTTTGAATGTTAATTTTTTGAAAAAACAGGCTATGAATTTTATACTACTACTCCTACAGGGTTTATCCAATTTACACCAAGCTTTTTTAACTTGTTGCTAACACATTGAAGTTGTTTAATTGCAAACGGATTTTGGATATCTCAAACGGTTTGGCCGTGGCGAGGCAACGAATTTATGGCAAGAAAAGGGAAACAAAGTGTTATAACTTCTGCATACATTAATTGATTTTGATGAAACTTTGGCTTAGTCTTCGTTGTACAAGGCTGATCACATGGATTTGACTATTGTGATTCAAAGTCATAGCGCCACCAACTGGAAGCAGAAAATGTGTCACTTTCAGCATACATTGAGATCACCCTCTTATTTTTACCTGATTTGCTTCAAAATTCATCAGAATAATGTTAAAACTTGGCACATGTAATCCTTTGAAAATGGGCAGGGAGGAGGGGCTCTATAACGGCACCTTGTAGTGCAGTAAATGTGGAGTGAATTTGACATAGTCCTTTGATGTTTAACCGTTTTAAGTGCCTATTGCCCGCTGTGCACAGTTGCCCTGAAGCCACCGGGGTGGCGGTGCCACCGGGCTTGGGCCCGCCATCGCTGCTCGCAGCTATATTTATTTATTTATTTTTTTTTTTTTTTTTCCGTCTTCCGGGGCTTTTTGGGGGCCTTAACATGCTCAAAAACTCTTGAAAATTGGCACACACATTGGAATCCGCGGCCATTAGGACGCTGGAGAGGCTGGTACCCGGGCGTGGCAGGGGGGCTCGACAGCGCCCCCTTGAAAAAAGTCTGAAAATTTGGTCCATATATTAAACATGCTTGCACGTATTAGTATGAAACTCGGTACACATATAGACCTCATCGGGCCGAACAACTTTCGCGCTCTAAGTTAATCGCCACGCCAACAGGAAGTCAGCTATTAAGGGTTGTTTGAAAAACGCATGCTCTGGAATTTGATATACTCCTCCTCGACGATTAATCCGATCGCCACCAAACTCGGTCAGCATGAAGTCAAGACACTGATGATTAAAAATTGCCAGGGGATTTTTGATATCTCGAACGGTTTGGCCGTGGCGAGGCAACGAATTTATGGCGAGAAAAAGGAAACAGGAAATGTGTTATAACGTCTTAATACATATATTGATCTTTATGAAACTTCACGAGTGTGTTCGTTATAGGAGTCTGATCACATGGATGTGACTATTGTGAGTCAAAGTTATAGCGACACCAACTGGCAGCAGGAAGTGTATCACTTTTTGAAATGTTTTGAGATCACCCTCTTATTTTTTCCTGATTTGCTTCAAACTTCATCAGTGTAATGTCAATACACAGCAGATGTAGACCTATGACAGGATTTTTGATATTTGAAATATTGTTGCCATGGCAACAGGTCAAACTGTAATAATATTCTTGAGTGTTTTTGAGGCTCTTAACATGCTTCAAATTGCATGAAACTCGACACACACATCAATATTGTCAACCAGTAGACATGGACAAAGCCATAGAAATGGGCGTGGTGGAGGGGCTCAGTAGCGCCACCTTTTGACAAAAGTGGGGGGGTTAGTTTTTCCTACAGTCACCAAACTCGGTACACATATTATTCTCATCAAGCCGGACAATTTTCTAATTTACATTCATTAGCTCCGACCAACAGGAAGTCAGCTATTTTGGTTTGAATGTTAATTTTTTGAAAAAACAGGCTATGAATTTTATACTACTACTCCTACAGGGTTTATCCAATTTACACCAAGCTTTTTTTAACTTGTTGCGAACACATTGAAGTTGTTTAATTGCAAACGGATTTTGGATATCTCAAACGGTTTGGCCGTGGCGAGGCAACGAATTTATGGCGAGAAAAGGGAAACAGGAAATGTGTTATAACTTCTGCATACATTGATTGATGTTTATGAAACTTCAGGAGTGTGTTGGTTGTAGTAGTCTGATCACATGGATGTAACTATTGTGAGTCAAAGTTATAGCGCCACCAAATGGCAGCAAGAAGTGTATCACTTTTAAAATGCTTTGAGATCACCCTCTTATTTTTACCTGATTTGCTTCAAACTTCATCAGTGTAATGTCAATACACAGCAGATGTAGACCTATGACAGGATTTTTGATATTTGAAATATTGTTGCCATGGCAACAGGTCAAACTGTAATAATATTCTTGAGTGTTTTTGAGGCTCTTAACATGCTTCAAATTGCATGAAACTCGACACACACATCAATATTGTCAACCAGTAGACATGGACAAAGCCATAGAAATGGGCGTGGTGGAGGGGCTCAGTAGCGCCACCTTTTGACAAAAGTGGGGGGTTAGTTTTTCCTACAGTCACCAAACTCGGTACACATATTATTCTCATCAAGCCGGACAATTTTCTAATTTACATTCATTAGCTCCGACCAACAGGAAGTCAGCTATTTTGGTTTGAATGTTAATTTTTTGAAAAAACAGGCTATGAATTTTATACTACTACTCCTACAGGGTTTATCCAATTTACACCAAGCTTTTTTTAACTTGTTGCTAACACATTGAAGTTGTTTAATTGCAAACGGATTTTGGATATCTCAAACGGTTTGGCCGTGGCGAGGCAACGAATTTATGGCAAGAAAAGGGAAACAAAGTGTTATAACTTCTGCATACATTAATTGATTTTGATGAAACTTTGGCTTAGTCTTCGTTGTACAAGGCTGATCACATGGATTTGACTATTGTGATTCAAAGTCATAGCGCCACCAACTGGAAGCAGAAAATGTGTCACTTTCAGCATACATTGAGATCACCCTCTTATTTTTACCTGATTTGCTTCAAAATTCATCAGAATAATGTTAAAACTTGGCACATGTAATCCTTTGAAAATGGGCAGGGAGGAGGGGCTCTATAACGGCACCTTGTAGTGCAGTAAATGTGGAGTGAATTTGACATAGTCCTTTGATGTTTAACCGTTTTAAGTGCCTATTGCCCGCTGTGCACAGTTGCCCTGAAGCCACCGGGGTGGCGGTGCCACCGGGCTTGGGCCCGCCATCGCTGCTCGCAGCTATATTTATTTATTTTTTATTTATTTATTTATTTTTTTTCCGTCTTCCGGGGCTTTTTGGGGGCCTTAACATGCTCAAAAACTCTTGAAAATTGGCACACACATTGGAATCCGCGGCCATTAGGACGCCGGAGAGGCTGGTACCCGGGCGTGGCAGGGGGGCTCGACAGCGCCCCCTTGAAAAAAGTCTGAAAATTTGGTCCATATATTAACACTCTGAGGTCTAAAAACGCGCCGGCGCGTTTTGCAGTTTTTTTTTCACATTGCAGCAAAACAGACTTCAAATACTCCGTCATTTTTTGTCATAGAGACATAAGTAATATATCAATTGAAACTATAGAATGTCTTCTTTTATTTATATACACTCAAAGTAAAAACAAAATGTTGTGCTTTTTGTAAAATAAAGAAAACTAACATGATGCGTGATCTCTCCTCTCCCTCTGAACGAAATCCAATCTGATAATTCTCAGAAAATGAACTGTAACTTAGTGAATACTAATCGCAGAAAAATTAAACTTATGTCTAAAAAACGTTAAGATGTCAGGTTTTAAATCATGTAAGTCAAATCGAAAACAAACCTTCTGTGTTTATGTAATCTGTATGAAAAGAGAGCCATGTCAGAAGACTGTGATTCAGCTCATTATCCGCTAATGCGGCCACGCCCACGGAGCCAGCGCTATTCAGACGCAAATTCAGAGGCAATACATGCATTCATCATCTCAATCGTGTATTTATTGTCTTGAAAAGTGTTTATCTGGATGTAAAAGTCATGGTTAGCGATCTCTAGAAGACATACAGTTAGTTCCTGTTTACTTTTCTTCTATGGATGAATTTTAGATGAGTTTTTGTTTCTTTAGCGCCCTCCTGCAGCTGTATGAATTGGAAACTCCATTCATGGAATAGCCTCTTCTTCTTTTAGATGAATTTGTGGACTAAAAATGCATAGAGCGCCCTCCGACTTCAAGGATGAATTGAAAACACCAGCGCTCATAGTAATGACAGTGAATATTAAATAAAAATAACTCCTCTGTATAGAAAATTGACATAAGCATATGAGAATCCAATATTTCTACAAATGTGCATGCTTTTAAACTAAAAGCCTATATTCAGACTCTTTGCATCACAGAAATACATTATATTTTAAAGTATAATATAAAACCATTACTTTATATTGTAATAATATTTTTCTGTATGTTTCATATATCATAATGAGCTTGAGACATCACAGGAGGTTTTTTTTCACAGCCTACCTGACTGAAATGCCTCATTAATATGCAAGTCATTTCAGCTCATTACTATCCAATTCTTTTGTCTTCTCAGGTGAGAATGGCCCATTTTCAGTGGTGATTCACGCCTCCTCGCATACTGTGTTCCTTGGCAAAAAGTGTCTTACAAAAACTAAATCAATATATTGTTTTATATGAAGGAGTAGGCAGCATAATTTTTACATAATTCTGAAGCAAAAATTCTAGTCTACAACCTCCAATACCCAAAAGTCTTGTGAACACAGATTTACTATACTTTTTTTGGCCTTATTTCAGTGACTTAAGTTTTTTGTTTTTTCAATAACCACGCATAAATGTTATTCCTTCAAAAACACAAACATGTACATACATGTTCCTCACATATTATTGTAGCCTAGTTTGTGCTGAATAAAGTGTAATGACACTTTTTCCATTAATATGTTTATGAAGAACTGAAAAAAGCACAAATGTCAGAGCATGTCAAAACTTCTCCAGGCCCCAAATCAGCCTCAGACTCCAGAGGGTTAAACATGCTTGCACGTATTAGTATGAAACTCAGTACACATATAGACCTCATCGGTCCGAACAACTTTCGCGCTCTAAGTTAATCGCCACGCCAACAGGAAGTCAGCTATTAAGGGTTGTTTGAAAAACGCATGCTCTGGAATTTGATATACTCCTCCTAGACGATTAATCCGATCGCCACCAAACTCGGTCAGCATGAAGTCAAGACACTGATGATTAAAAATTGCCAGGGGATTTTTGATATCTCGAACGGTTTGGCCGTGGCGAGGCAACGAATTTATGGCGAGAAAAAGGAAACAGGAAATGTGTTATAACGTCTTAATACATATATTGATCTTTATGAAACTTCACGAGTGTGTTCGTTATAGGAGTCTGATCACATGGATGTGACTATTGTGAGTCAAAGTTATAGCGCCACCAACTGGCAGCAGGAAGTGTATCACTTTTTGAAATGTTTTGAGATCACCCTCTTATTTTTACCTGATTTGCTTCAAACTTCATCAGTGTAATGTCAATACACAGCAGATGTAGACCTATGACAGGATTTTTGATATTTGAAATATTGTTGCCATGGCAACAGGTCAAACTGTAATAATATTCTTGAGTGTTTTTGAGGCTCTTAACATGCTTCAAATTGCATGAAACTCGACACACACATCAATATTGTCAACCAGTAGACATGGACAAAGCCATAGAAATGGGCGTGGTGGAGGGGCTCAGTAGCGCCACCTTTTGACAAAAGTGGGGGTTAGTTTTTCCTACAGTCACCAAACTCGGTACACATATTATTCTCATCAAGCCGGACAATTTTCTAATTTACATTCATTAGCTCCGACCAACAGGAAGTCAGCTATTTTGGTTTGAATGTTAATTTTTTGAAAAAACAGGCTATGAATTTTATACTACTACTCCTACAGGGTTTATCCAATTTACACCAAGCTTTTTTTAACTTGTTGCGAACACATTGAAGTTGTTTAATTGCAAACGGATTTTGGATATCTCAAACGGTTTGGCCGTGGCGAGGCAACGAATTTATGGCAAAAAAGGGAAACAAAGTGTTATAACTTCTGCATACATTAATTGATTTTGATGAAACTTTGGCTTAGTCTTCGTTGTACAAGGCTGATCACATGGATTTGACTATTGTGATTCAAAGTCATAGCGCCACCAACTGGAAGCAGAAAATGTGTCACTTTCAGCATACATTGAGATCACCCTCTTATTTTTACCTGATTTGCTTCAAAATTCATCAGAATAATGTTAAAACTTGGCACATGTAATCCTTTGAAAATGGGCAGGGAGGAGGGGCTCTATAACGGCACCTTGTAGTGCAGTAAATGTGGAGTGAATTTGACATAGTCCTTTGATGTTTAACCGTTTTAAGTGCCTATTGCCCGCTGTGCACAGTTGCCCTGAAGCCATCGGGGTGGCGGTGCCACCGGGCTTGGGCCCGCCATCGCTGCTCGCAGCTATATTTATTTATTTATTTATTTTTTATTTATTTATTTATTTTTTTTCCGTCTTCCGGGGCTTTTTGGGGGCCTTAACATGCTCAAAAACTCTTGAAAATTGGCACACACATTGGAATCCGCGGCCATTAGGACGCCGGAGAGGCTGGTACCCGGGCGTGGCAGGGGGGCTCGACAGCGCCCCCTTGAAAAAAGTCTGAAAATTTGGTCCATATATTAAACATGCTTGCACGTATTAGTATGAAACTCGGTACACATATAGACCTCATCGGGCCGAACAACTTTCGCGCTCTAAGTTAATCGCCACGCCAACAGGAAGTCAGCTATTAAGGGTTGTTTGAAAAACGCATGCTCTGGAATTTGATATACTCCTCCTAGACGATTAATCCGATCGCCACCAAACTCGGTCAGCATGAAGTCAAGACACTGATGATTAAAAATTGCCAGGGGATTTTTGATATCTCGAACGGTTTGGCCGTGGCGAGGCAACGAATTTATGGCGAGAAAAAGGAAACAGGAAATGTGTTATAACGTCTTAATACATATATTGATCTTTATGAAACTTCACGAGTGTGTTCGTTATAGGAGTCTGATCACATGGATGTGACTATTGTGAGTCAAAGTTATAGCGCCACCAACTGGCAGCAGGAAGTGTATCACTTTTTGAAATGTTTTGAGATCACCCTCTTATTTTTACCTGATTTGCTTCAAACTTCATCAGTGTAATGTCAATACACAGCAGATGTAGACCTATGACAGGATTTTTGATATTTGAAATATTGTTGCCATGGCAACAGGTCAAACTGTAATAATATTCTTGAGTGTTTTTGAGGCTCTTAACATGCTTCAAATTGCATGAAACTCGACACACACATCAATATTGTCAACCAGTAGACATGGACAAAGCCATAGAAATGGGCGTGGTGGAGGGGCTCAGTAGCGCCACCTTTTGACAAAAGTGGGGGGTTAGTTTTTCCTACAGTCACCAAACTCGGTACACATATTATTCTCATCAAGCCGGACAATTTTCTAATTTACATTCATTAGCTCCGACCAACAGGAAGTCAGCTATTTTGGTTTGAATGTTAATTTTTTGAAAAAAACAGGCTATGAATTTTATACTACTACTCCTACAGGGTTTATCCAATTTACACCAAGCTTTTTTTAACTTGTTGCGAACACATTGAAGTTGTTTAATTGCAAACGGATTTTGGATATCTCAAACGGTTTGGCCGTGGCGAGGCAACGAATTTATGGCGAGAAAAGGGAAACAGGAAATGTGTTATAACTTCTGCATACATTGATTGATGTTTATGAAACTTCAGGAGTGTGTTGGTTGTAGTAGTCTGATCACATGGATGTAACTATTGTGAGTCAAAGTTATAGCGCCACCAAATGGCAGCAAGAAGTGTATCACTTTTAAAATGCTTTGAGATCACCCTCTTATTTTTACCTGATTTGCTTCAAAATTCATCAGAATAATGTTAAAACTTGGCACATGTAATCCTTTGAAAATGGGCAGGGAGGAGGGGCTCTATAACGGCACCTTGTAGTGCAGTAAATGTGGAGTGAATTTGACATAGTCCTTTGATGTTTAACCGTTTTAAGTGCCTATTGCCCGCTGTGCACAGTTGCCCTGAAGCCACCGGGGTGGCGGTGCCACCGGGCTTGGGCCCGCCATCGCTGCTCGCAGCTATATTTATTATTTTTTTTTTATTTATTTTTTTTTTTTCCGTCTTCCGGGGCTTTTTGGGGGCCTTAACATGCTCAAAAACTCTTGAAAATTGGCACACACATTGGAATCCGCGGCCATTAGGACGCTGGAGAGGCTGGTACCCGGGCGTGGCAGGGGGGCTCGACAGCGCCCCCTTGAAAAAAGTCTGAAAATTTGGTCCATATATTAAACATGCTTGCACGTATTAGTATGAAACTCGGTACACATATAGACCTCATCGGGCCGAACAACTTTCGCGCTCTAAGTTAATCGCCACGCCAACAGGAAGTCAGCTATTAAGGGTTGTTTGAAAAACGCATGCTCTGGAATTTGATATACTCCTCCTCGACGATTAATCCGATCGCCACCAAACTCGGTCAGCATGAAGTCAAGACACTGATGATTAAAAATTGCCAGGGGATTTTTGATATCTCGAACGGTTTGGCCGTGGCGAGGCAACGAATTTATGGCGAGAAAAAGGAAACAGGAAATGTGTTATAACGTCTTAATACATATATTGATCTTTATGAAACTTCACGAGTGTGTTCGTTATAGGAGTCTGATCACATGGATGTGACTATTGTGAGTCAAAGTTATAGCGACACCAACTGGCAGCAGGAAGTGTATCACTTTTTGAAATGTTTTGAGATCACCCTCTTATTTTTTCCTGATTTGCTTCAAACTTCATCAGTGTAATGTCAATACACAGCAGATGTAGACCTATGACAGGATTTTTGATATTTGAAATATTGTTGCCATGGCAACAGGTCAAACTGTAATAATATTCTTGAGTGTTTTTGAGGCTCTTAACATGCTTCAAATTGCATGAAACTCGACACACACATCAATATTGTCAACCAGTAGACATGGACAAAGCCATAGAAATGGGCGTGGTGGAGGGGCTCAGTAGCGCCACCTTTTGACAAAAGTGGGGGTTAGTTTTTCCTACAGTCACCAAACTCGGTCCACATATTATTCTCATCAAGCCGGACAATTTTCTAATTTACATTCATTAGCTCCGACCAACAGGAAGTCAGCTATTTTGGTTTGAATGTTAATTTTTTGAAAAAACAGGCTATGAATTTTATACTACTACTCCTACAGGGTTTATCCAATTTACACCAAGCTTTTTTTTAACTTGTTGCGAACACATTGAAGTTGTTTAATTGCAAACGGATTTTGGATATCTCAAACGGTTTGGCCGTGGCGAGGCAACGAATTTATGGCGAGAAAAGGGAAACAGGAAATGTGTTATAACTTCTGCATACATTGATTGATGTTTATGAAACTTCAGGAGTGTGTTGGTTGTAGTAGTCTGATCACATGGATGTAACTATTGTGAGTCAAAGTTATAGCGCCACCAAATGGCAGCAAGAAGTGTATCACTTTTAAAATGCTTTGAGATCACCCTCTTATTTTTACCTGATTTGCTTCAAACTTCATCAGTGTAATGTCAATACACAGCAGATGTAGACCTATGACAGGATTTTTGATATTTGAAATATTGTTGCCATGGCAACAGGTCAAACTGTAATAATATTCTTGAGTGTTTTTGAGGCTCTTAACATGCTTCAAATTGCATGAAACTCGACACACACATCAATATTGTCAACCAGTAGACATGGACAAAGCCATAGAAATGGGCGTGGTGGAGGGGCTCAGTAGCGCCACCTTTTGACAAAAGTGGGGGGGTTAGTTTTTCCTACAGTCACCAAACTCGGTACACATATTATTCTCATCAAGCCGGACAATTTTCTAATTTACATTCATTAGCTCCGACCAACAGGAAGTCAGCTATTTTGGTTTGAATGTTAATTTTTTGAAAAAACAGGCTATGAATTTTATACTACTACTCCTACAGGGTTTATCCAATTTACACCAAGCTTTTTTTAACTTGTTGCTAACACATTGAAGTTGTTTAATTGCAAACGGATTTTGGATATCTCAAACGGTTTGGCCGTGGCGAGGCAACGAATTTATGGCAAGAAAAGGGAAACAAAGTGTTATAACTTCTGCATACATTAATTGATTTTGATGAAACTTTGGCTTAGTCTTCGTTGTACAAGGCTGATCACATGGATTTGACTATTGTGATTCAAAGTCATAGCGCCACCAACTGGAAGCAGAAAATGTGTCACTTTCAGCATACATTGAGATCACCCTCTTATTTTTACCTGATTTGCTTCAAAATTCATCAGAATAATGTTAAAACTTGGCACATGTAATCCTTTGAAAATGGGCAGGGAGGAGGGGCTCTATAACGGCACCTTGTAGTGCAGTAAATGTGGAGTGAATTTGACATAGTCCTTTGATGTTTAACCGTTTTAAGTGCCTATTGCCCGCTGTGCACAGTTGCCCTGAAGCCATCGGGGTGGCGGTGCCACCGGGCTTGGGCCCGCCATCGCTGCTCGCAGCTATATTTATTTATTTATTTATTTTTTATTTATTTATTTATTTTTTTTCCGTCTTCCGGGGCTTTTTGGGGGCCTTAACATGCTCAAAAACTCTTGAAAATTGGCACACACATTGGAATCCGCGGCCATTAGGACGCCGGAGAGGCTGGTACCCGGGCGTGGCAGGGGGGCTCGACAGCGCCCCCTTGAAAAAAGTCTGAAAATTTGGTCCATATATTAAACATGCTTGCACGTATTAGTATGAAACTCAGTACACATATAGACCTCATCGGTCCGAACAACTTTCGCGCTCTAAGTTAATCGCCACGCCAACAGGAAGTCAGCTATTAAGGGTTGTTTGAAAAACGCATGCTCTGGAATTTGATATAATCCTCCTAGAAGATTAATCCGATCGCCACCAAACTCGGTCAGCATGAAGTCAAGACACTGATGATTAAAAATTGCCAGGGGATTTTTGATATCTCGAACGGTTTGGCCGTGGCGAGGCAACGAATTTATGGCGAGAAAAAGGAAACAGGAAATGTGTTATAACGTCTTAATACATATATTGATCTTTATGAAACTTCACGAGTGTGTTCGTTATAGGAGTCTGATCACATGGATGTGACTATTGTGAGTCAAAGTTATAGCGACACCAACTGGCAGCAGGAAGTGTATCACTTTTTGAAATGTTTTGAGATCACCCTCTTATTTTTTCCTGATTTGCTTCAAACTTCATCAGTGTAATGTCAATACACAGCAGATGTAGACCTATGACAGGATTTTTGATATTTGAAATATTGTTGCCATGGCAACAGGTCAAACTGTAATAATATTCTTGAGTGTTTTTGAGGCTCTTAACATGCTTCAAATTGCATGAAACTCGACACACACATCAATATTGTCAACCAGTAGACATGGACAAAGCCATAGAAATGGGCGTGGTGGAGGGGCTCAGTAGCGCCACCTTTTGACAAAAGTGGGGGTTAGTTTTTCCTACAGTCACCAAACTCGGTACACATATTATTCTCATCAAGCCGGACAATTTTCTAATTTACATTCATTAGCTCCGACCAACAGGAAGTCAGCTATTTTGGTTTGAATGTTAATTTTTTGAAAAAACAGGCTATGAATTTTATACTACTACTCCTACAGGGTTTATCCAATTTACACCAAGCTTTTTTTAACTTGTTGCTAACACATTGAAGTTGTTTAATTGCAAACGGATTTTGGATATCTCAAACGGTTTGGCCGTGGCGAGGCAACGAATTTATGGCAAGAAAAGGGAAACAAAGTGTTATAACTTCTGCATACATTAATTGATTTTGATGAAACTTTGGCTTAGTCTTCGTTGTACAAGGCTGATCACATGGATTTGACTATTGTGATTCAAAGTCATAGCGCCACCAACTGGAAGCAGAAAATGTGTCACTTTCAGCATACATTGAGATCACCCTCTTATTTTTACCTGATTTGCTTCAAAATTCATCAGAATAATGTTAAAACTTGGCACATGTAATCCTTTGAAAATGGGCAGGGAGGAGGGGCTCTATAGCGGCACCTTGTAGTGCAGTAAATGTGGAGTGAATTTGACATAGTCCTTTGATGTTTAACCGTTTTAAGTGCCTATTGCCCGCTGTGCACAGTTGCCCTGAAGCCACCGGGGTGGCGGTGCCACCGGGCTTGGGCCCGCCATCGCTGCTCGCAGCTATATTTAGGGCCCAAGCGAAAATTCGCGCAGGGCCCTCTTGTTCTTCTAAGGATTATTATTATTATTATTTTTTTTTTTTTTTTTTTTTTTTTCCGTCTTCCGGGGCTTTTTGGGGGCCTTAACATGCTCAAAAACTCTTGAAAATTGGCACACACATTGGAATCCGCGGCCATTAGGACGCCGGAGAGGCTGGTACCCGGGCGTGGCAGGGGCTCGACAGCGCCCCCTTGAAAAAAGTCTGAAAATATGGTCCATATATTAAACATGCTTGCACGTATTAGTATGAAACTCGGTACACATATAGACCTCATCGGGCCGAACAACTTTCGCGCTCTAAGTTAATCGCCACGCCAACAGGAAGTCAGCTATTAAGGGTTGTTTGAAAAACGCATGCTCTGGAATTTGATATACTCCTCCTAGACGATTAATCCGATCGCCACCAAACTCGGTCAGCATGAAGTCAAGACACTGATGATTAAAAATTGCCAGGGGATTTTTGATATCTCGAACGGTTTGGCCGTGGCGAGGCAACGAATTTATGGCGAGAAAAAGGAAACAGGAAATGTGTTATAACGTCTTAATACATATATTGATCTTTATGAAACTTCACGAGTGTGTTCGTTATAGGAGTCTGATCACATGGATGTGACTATTGTGAGTCAAAGTTATAGCGCCACCAACTGGCAGCAGGAAGTGTATCACTTTTTGAAATGTTTTGAGATCACCCTCTTATTTTTACCTGATTTGCTTCAAACTTCATCAGTGTAATGTCAATACACAGCAGATGTAGACCTATGACAGGATTTTTGATATTTGAAATATTGTTGCCATGGCAACAGGTCAAACTGTAATAATATTCTTGAGTGTTTTTGAGGCTCTTAACATGCTTCAAATTGCATGAAACTCGACACACACATCAATATTGTCAACCAGTAGACATGGACAAAGCCATAGAAATGGGCGTGGTGGAGGGGCTCAGTAGCGCCACCTTTTGACAAAAGTGGGGGGGTTAGTTTTTCCTACAGTCACCAAACTCGGTACACATATTATTCTCATCAAGCCGGACAATTTTCTAATTTACATTCATTAGCTCCGACCAACAGGAAGTCAGCTATTTTGGTTTGAATGTTAATTTTTTGAAAAAACAGGCTATGAATTTTATACTACTACTCCTACAGGGTTTATCCAATTTACACCAAGCTTTTTTTAACTTGTTGCTAACACATTGAAGTTGTTTAATTGCAAACGGATTTTGGATATCTCAAACGGTTTGGCCGTGGCGAGGCAACGAATTTATGGCGAGAAAAGGGAAACAGGAAATGTGTTATAACTTCTGCATACATTGATTGATGTTTATGAAACTTCAGGAGTGTGTTGGTTGTAGTAGTCTGATCACATGGATGTAACTATTGTGAGTCAAAGTTATAGCGCCACCAAATGGCAGCAAGAAGTGTATCACTTTTAAAATGCTTTGAGATCACCCTCTTATTTTTACCTGATTTGCTTCAAACTTCATCAGTGTAATGTCAATACACAGCAGATGTAGACCTATGACAGGATTTTTGATATTTGAAATATTGTTGCCATGGCAACAGGTCAAACTGTAATAATATTCTTGAGTGTTTTTGAGGCTCTTAACATGCTTCAAATTGCATGAAACTCGACACACACATCAATATTGTCAACCAGTAGACATGGACAAAGCCATAGAAATGGGCGTGGTGGAGGGGCTCAGTAGCGCCACCTTTTGACAAAAGTGGGGGGGTTAGTTTTTCCTACAGTCACCAAACTCGGTACACATATTATTCTCATCAAGCCGGACAATTTTCTAATTTACATTCATTAGCTCCGACCAACAGGAAGTCAGCTATTTTGGTTAGAATGTTAATTTTTTGAAAAAACAGGCTATGAATTTTATACTACTACTCCTACAGGGTTTATCCAATTTACACCAAGCTTGTTTTAACTTGTTGCGAACACATTGAAGTTGTTTAATTGCAAACGGATTTTGGATATCTCAAACGGTTTGGCCGTGGCGAGGCAACGAATTTATGGCGAGAAAAGGGAAACAGGAAATGTGTTATAACTTCTGCATACATTGATTGATGTTTATGAAACTTCAGGAGTGTGTTGGTTGTAGTAGTCTGATCACATGGATGTAACTATTGTGAGTCAAAGTTATAGCGCCACCAAATGGCAGCAAGAAGTGTATCACTTTTAAAATGCTTTGAGATCACCCTCTTATTTTTACCTGATTTGCTTCAAACTTCATCAGTGTAATGTCAATACACAGCAGATGTAGACCTATGACAGGATTTTTGATATTTGAAATATTGTTGCCATGGCAACAGGTCAAACTGTAATAATATTCTTGAGTGTTTTTGAGGCTCTTAACATGCTTCAAATTGCATGAAACTCGACACACACATCAATATTGTCAACCAGTAGACATGGACAAAGCCATAGAAATGGGCGCGGTGGAGGGGCTCAGTAGCGCCACCTTTTGACAAAAGTGGGGGGGTTAGTTTTTCCTATAGTCACCAAACTCGGTACACACATTATTCTCATCAAGCCGGACAATTTTCTAATTTACATTCATTAGCTCCGACCAACAGGAAGTCAGCTATTTTGGTTTGAATGTTAATTTTTTGAAAAAACAGGCTATGAATTTTATACTACTACTCCTACAGGGTTTATCCAATTTACACCAAGCTTTTTTTAACTTGTTGCTAACACATTGAAGTTGTTTAATTGCAAACGGATTTTGGATATCTCAAATGGTTTGGCCGTGGCGAGGCAACGAATTTATGGCAAGAAAAGGGAAACAAAGTGTTATAACTTCTGCATACATTAATTGATTTTGATGAAACTTTGGCTTAGTCTTCGTTGTACAAGGCTGATCACATGGATTTGACTATTGTGATTCAAAGTCATAGCGCCACCAACTGGAAGCAGAAAATGTGTCACTTTCAGCATACATTGAGATCACCCTCTTATTTTTACCTGATTTGCTTCAAAATTCATCAGAATAATGTTAAAACTTGGCACATGTAATCCTTTGAAAATGGGCAGGGAGGAGGGGCTCTATAGCGGCACCTTGTAGTGCAGTAAATGTGGAGTGAATTTGACATAGTCCTTTGATGTTTAACCGTTTTAAGTGCCTATTGCCCGCTGTGCACAGTTGCCCTGAAGCCACCGGGGTGGCGGTGCCACCGGGCTTGGGCCCGCCATCGCTGCTCGCAGCTATATTTTTATTTTTTTTTATTTTTTTCCGTCTTCCGGGGCTTTTTGGGGGCCTTAACATGCTCAAAAACTCTTGAAAATTGGCACACACATTGGAATCCGCGGCCATTAGGACGCCGGAGAGGCTGGTACCCGGGCGTGGCAGGGGGGCTCGACAGCGCCCCCTTGAAAAAAGTCTGAAAATTTGGTCCATATATTAAACATGCTTGCACGTATTAGTATGAAACTCGGTACACATATAGACCTCATCGGGCCGAACAACTTTCGCGCTCTAAGTTAATCGCCACGCCAACAGGAAGTCAGCTATTAAGGGTTGTTTGAAAAACGCATGCTCTGGAATTTGATATACTCCTCCTAGACGATTAATCCGATCGCCACCAAACTCGGTCAGCATGAAGTCAAGACACTGATGATTAAAAATTGCCAGGGGATTTTTGATATCTCGAACGGTTTGGCCGTGGCGAGGCAACGAATTTATGGCGAGAAAAAGGAAACAGGAAATGTGTTATAACGTCTTAATACATATATTGATCTTTATGAAACTTCACGAGTGTGTTCGTTATAGGAGTCTGATCACATGGATGTGACTATTGTGAGTCAAAGTTATAGCGCCACCAACTGGCAGCAGGAAGTGTATCACTTTTTGAAATGTTTTGAGATCACCCTCTTATTTTTACCTGATTTGCTTCAAACTTCATCAGTGTAATGTCAATACACAGCAGATGTAGACCTATGACAGGATTTTTGATATTTGAAATATTGTTGCCATGGCAACAGGTCAAACTGTAATAATATTCTTGAGTGTTTTTGAGGCTCTTAACATGCTTCAAATTGCATGAAACTCGACACACACATCAATATTGTCAACCAGTAGACATGGACAAAGCCATAGAAATGGGCGTGGTGGAGGGGCTCAGTAGCGCCACCTTTTGACAAAAGTGGGGGTTAGTTTTTCCTACAGTCACCAAACTCGGTACACATATTATTCTCATCAAGCCGGACAATTTTCTAATTTACATTCATTAGCTCCGACCAACAGGAAGTCAGCTATTTTGGTTTGAATGTTAATTTTTTGAAAAAAACAGGCTATGAATTTTATACTACTACTCCTACAGGGTTTATCCAATTTACACCAAGCTTTTTTTAACTTGTTGCGAACACATTGAAGTTGTTTAATTGCAAACGGATTTTGGATATCTCAAACGGTTTGGCCGTGGCGAGGCAACGAATTTATGGCGAGAAAAGGGAAACAGGAAATGTGTTATAACTTCTGCATACATTGATTGATGTTTATGAAACTTCAGGAGTGTGTTGGTTGTAGTAGTCTGATCACATGGATGTAACTATTGTGAGTCAAAGTTATAGCGCCACCAAATGGCAGCAAGAAGTGTATCACTTTTAAAATGCTTTGAGATCACCCTCTTATTTTTACCTGATTTGCTTCAAAATTCATCAGAATAATGTTAAAACTTGGCACATGTAATCCTTTGAAAATGGGCAGGGAGGAGGGGCTCTATAACGGCACCTTGTAGTGCAGTAAATGTGGAGTGAATTTGACATAGTCCTTTGATGTTTAACCGTTTTAAGTGCCTATTGCCCGCTGTGCACAGTTGCCCTGAAGCCACCGGGGTGGCGGTGCCACCGGGCTTGGGCCCGCCATCGCTGCTCGCAGCTATATTTATTATTATTTATTTATTTATTTTTTTTTTTTTTCCGTCTTCCGGGGCTTTTTGGGGGCCTTAACATGCTCAAAAACTCTTGAAAATTGGCACACACATTGGAATCCGCGGCCATTAGGACGCTGGAGAGGCTGGTACCCGGGCGTGGCAGGGGGGCTCGACAGCGCCCCCTTGAAAAAAGTCTGAAAATTTGGTCCATATATTAAACATGCTTGCACGTATTAGTATGAAACTCGGTACACATATAGACCTCATCGGGCCGAACAACTTTCGCGCTCTAAGTTAATCGCCACGCCAACAGGAAGTCAGCTATTAAGGGTTGTTTGAAAAACGCATGCTCTGGAATTTGATATACTCCTCCTCGACGATTAATCCGATCGCCACCAAACTCGGTCAGCATGAAGTCAAGACACTGATGATTAAAAATTGCCAGGGGATTTTTGATATCTCGAACGGTTTGGCCGTGGCGAGGCAACGAATTTATGGCGAGAAAAAGGAAACAGGAAATGTGTTATAACGTCTTAATACATATATTGATCTTTATGAAACTTCACGAGTGTGTTCGTTATAGGAGTCTGATCACATGGATGTGACTATTGTGAGTCAAAGTTATAGCGACACCAACTGGCAGCAGGAAGTGTATCACTTTTTGAAATGTTTTGAGATCACCCTCTTATTTTTTCCTGATTTGCTTCAAACTTCATCAGTGTAATGTCAATACACAGCAGATGTAGACCTATGACAGGATTTTTGATATTTGAAATATTGTTGCCATGGCAACAGGTCAAACTGTAATAATATTCTTGAGTGTTTTTGAGGCTCTTAACATGCTTCAAATTGCATGAAACTCGACACACACATCAATATTGTCAACCAGTAGACATGGACAAAGCCATAGAAATGGGCGTGGTGGAGGGGCTCAGTAGCGCCACCTTTTGACAAAAGTGGGGGGTTAGTTTTTCCTACAGTCACCAAACTCGGTCCACATATTATTCTCATCAAGCCGGACAATTTTCTAATTTACATTCATTAGCTCCGACCAACAGGAAGTCAGCTATTTTGGTTTGAATGTTAATTTTTTGAAAAAACAGGCTATGAATTTTATACTACTACTCCTACAGGGTTTATCCAATTTACACCAAGCTTTTTTTAACTTGTTGCGAACACATTGAAGTTGTTTAATTGCAAACGGATTTTGGATATCTCAAACGGTTTGGCCGTGGCGAGGCAACGAATTTATGGCGAGAAAAGGGAAACAGGAAATGTGTTATAACTTCTGCATACATTGATTGATGTTTATGAAACTTCAGGAGTGTGTTGGTTGTAGTAGTCTGATCACATGGATGTAACTATTGTGAGTCAAAGTTATAGCGCCACCAAATGGCAGCAAGAAGTGTATCACTTTTAAAATGCTTTGAGATCACCCTCTTATTTTTACCTGATTTGCTTCAAACTTCATCAGTGTAATGTCAATACACAGCAGATGTAGACCTATGACAGGATTTTTGATATTTGAAATATTGTTGCCATGGCAACAGGTCAAACTGTAATAATATTCTTGAGTGTTTTTGAGGCTCTTAACATGCTTCAAATTGCATGAAACTCGACACACACATCAATATTGTCAACCAGTAGACATGGACAAAGCCATAGAAATGGGCGTGGTGGAGGGGCTCAGTAGCGCCACCTTTTGACAAAAGTGGGGGTTAGTTTTTCCTACAGTCACCAAACTCGGTACACATATTATTCTCATCAAGCCGGACAATTTTCTAATTTACATTCATTAGCTCCGACCAACAGGAAGTCAGCTATTTTGGTTTGAATGTTAATTTTTTGAAAAAACAGGCTATGAATTTTATACTACTACTCCTACAGGGTTTATCCAATTTACACCAAGCTTTTTTTAACTTGTTGCTAACACATTGAAGTTGTTTAATTGCAAACGGATTTTGGATATCTCAAACGGTTTGGCCGTGGCGAGGCAACGAATTTATGGCAAGAAAAGGGAAACAAAGTGTTATAACTTCTGCATACATTAATTGATTTTGATGAAACTTTGGCTTAGTCTTCGTTGTACAAGGCTGATCACATGGATTTGACTATTGTGATTCAAAGTCATAGCGCCACCAACTGGAAGCAGAAAATGTGTCACTTTCAGCATACATTGAGATCACCCTCTTATTTTTACCTGATTTGCTTCAAAATTCATCAGAATAATGTTAAAACTTGGCACATGTAATCCTTTGAAAATGGGCAGGGAGGAGGGGCTCTATAACGGCACCTTGTAGTGCAGTAAATGTGGAGTGAATTTGACATAGTCCTTTGATGTTTAACCGTTTTAAGTGCCTATTGCCCGCTGTGCACAGTTGCCCTGAAGCCACCGGGGTGGCGGTGCCACCGGGCTTGGGCCCGCCATCGCTGCTCGCAGCTATATTTATTTATTTATTTTTTATTTTTTTATTTATTTATTTTTTTCCGTCTTCCGGGGCTTTTTGGGGGCCTTAACATGCTCAAAAACTCTTGAAAATTGGCACACACATTGGAATCCGCGGCCATTAGGACGCCGGAGAGGCTGGTACCCGGGCGTGGCAGGGGGGCTCGACAGCGCCCCCTTGAAAAAAGTCTGAAAATTTGGTCCATATATTAAACATGCTTGCACGTATTAGTATGAAACTCAGTACACATATAGACCTCATCGGTCCGAACAACTTTCGCGCTCTAAGTTAATCGCCACGCCAACAGGAAGTCAGCTATTAAGGGTTGTTTGAAAAACGCATGCTCTGGAATTTGATATAATCCTCCTAGAAGATTAATCCGATCGCCACCAAACTCGGTCAGCATGAAGTCAAGACACTGATGATTAAAAATTGCCAGGGGATTTTTGATATCTCGAACGGTTTGGCCGTGGCGAGGCAACGAATTTATGGCGAGAAAAAGGAAACAGGAAATGTGTTATAACGTCTTAATACATATATTGATCTTTATGAAACTTCACGAGTGTGTTCGTTATAGGAGTCTGATCACATGGATGTGACTATTGTGAGTCAAAGTTATAGCGACACCAACTGGCAGCAGGAAGTGTATCACTTTTTGAAATGTTTTGAGATCACCCTCTTATTTTTTCCTGATTTGCTTCAAACTTCATCAGTGTAATGTCAATACACAGCAGATGTAGACCTATGACAGGATTTTTGATATTTGAAATATTGTTGCCATGGCAACAGGTCAAACTGTAATAATATTCTTGAGTGTTTTTGAGGCTCTTAACATGCTTCAAATTGCATGAAACTCGACACACACATCAATATTGTCAACCAGTAGACATGGACAAAGCCATAGAAATGGGCGTGGTGGAGGGGCTCAGTAGCGCCACCTTTTGACAAAAGTGGGGGTTAGTTTTTCCTACAGTCACCAAACTCGGTACACATATTATTCTCATCAAGCCGGACAATTTTCTAATTTACATTCATTAGCTCCGACCAACAGGAAGTCAGCTATTTTGGTTTGAATGTTAATTTTTTGAAAAAACAGGCTATGAATTTTATACTACTACTCCTACAGGGTTTATCCAATTTACACCAAGCTTTTTTTAACTTGTTGCTAACACATTGAAGTTGTTTAATTGCAAACGGATTTTGGATATCTCAAACGGTTTGGCCGTGGCGAGGCAACGAATTTATGGCAAGAAAAGGGAAACAAAGTGTTATAACTTCTGCATACATTAATTGATTTTGATGAAACTTTGGCTTAGTCTTCGTTGTACAAGGCTGATCACATGGATTTGACTATTGTGATTCAAAGTCATAGCGCCACCAACTGGAAGCAGAAAATGTGTCACTTTCAGCATACATTGAGATCACCCTCTTATTTTTACCTGATTTGCTTCAAAATTCATCAGAATAATGTTAAAACTTGGCACATGTAATCCTTTGAAAATGGGCAGGGAGGAGGGGCTCTATAGCGGCACCTTGTAGTGCAGTAAATGTGGAGTGAATTTGACATAGTCCTTTGATGTTTAACCGTTTTAAGTGCCTATTGCCCGCTGTGCACAGTTGCCCTGAAGCCACCGGGGTGGCGGTGCCACCGGGCTTGGGCCCGCCATCGCTGCTCGCAGCTATATTTAGGGCCCAAGCGAAAATTCGCGCAGGGCCCTCTTGTTCTTCTAAGGATTATTATTATTATTATTTTTTTTTTTTTTTTTTTTTTTTTTTTTTTCCGTCTTCCGGGGCTTTTTGGGGGCCTTAACATGCTCAAAAACTCTTGAAAATTGGCACACACATTGGAATCCGCGGCCATTAGGACGCCGGAGAGGCTGGTACCCGGGCGTGGCAGGGGGGCTCGACAGCGCCCCCTTGAAAAAAGTCTGAAAATATGGTCCATATATTAAACATGCTTGCACGTATTAGTATGAAACTCGGTACACATATAGACCTCATCGGGCCGAACAACTTTCGCGCTCTAAGTTAATCGCCACGCCAACAGGAAGTCAGCTATTAAGGGTTGTTTGAAAAACGCATGCTCTGGAATTTGATATACTCCTCCTAGACGATTAATCCGATCGCCACCAAACTCGGTCAGCATGAAGTCAAGACACTGATGATTAAAAATTGCCAGGGGATTTTTGATATCTCGAACGGTTTGGCCGTGGCGAGGCAACGAATTTATGGCGAGAAAAAGGAAACAGGAAATGTGTTATAACTTCTGCATACATTGATTGATGTTTATGAAACTTCAGGAGTGTGTTGGTTGTAGTAGTCTGATCACATGGATGTAACTATTGTGAGTCAAAGTTATAGCGCCACCAAATGGCAGCAAGAAGTGTATCACTTTTAAAATGCTTTGAGATCACCCTCTTATTTTTACCTGATTTGCTTCAAAATTCATCAGAATAATGTTAAAACTTGGCACATGTAATCCTTTGAAAATGGGCAGGGAGGAGGGGCTCTATAACGGCACCTTGTAGTGCAGTAAATGTGGAGTGAATTTGACATAGTCCTTTGATGTTTAACCGTTTTAAGTGCCTATTGCCCGCTGTGCACAGTTGCCCTGAAGCCACCGGGGTGGCGGTGCCACCGGGCTTGGGCCCGCCATCGCTGCTCGCAGCTATATTTATTATTATTATTATTATTATTATTTTTTTTTTTTCGTCTTCCGGGGCTTTTTGGGGGCCTTAACATGCTCAAAAACTCTTGAAAATTGGCACACACATTGGAATCCGCGGCCATTAGGACGCTGGAGAGGCTGGTACCCGGGCGTGGCAGGGGGGCTCGACAGCGCCCCCTTGAAAAAAGTCTGAAAATTTGGTCCATATATTAAACATGCTTGCACGTATTAGTATGAAACTCGGTACACATATAGACCTCATCGGGCCGAACAACTTTCGCGCTCTAAGTTAATCGCCACGCCAACAGGAAGTCAGCTATTAAGGGTTGTTTGAAAAACGCATGCTCTGGAATTTGATATACTCCTCCTCGACGATTAATCCGATCGCCACCAAACTCGGTCAGCATGAAGTCAAGACACTGATGATTAAAAATTGCCAGGGGATTTTTGATATCTCGAACGGTTTGGCCGTGGCGAGGCAACGAATTTATGGCGAGAAAAAGGAAACAGGAAATGTGTTATAACGTCTGCATACATATATTGATCTTTATGAAACTTCACGAGTGTGTTCGTTATAGGAGTCTGATCACATGGATGTGACTATTGTGAGTCAAAGTTATAGCGCCACCAACTGGCAGCAGGAAGTGTATCACTTTTTGAAATGTTTTGAGATCACCCTCTTATTTTTACCTGATTTGCTTCAAACTTCATCAGTGTAATGTCAATACACAGCAGATGTAGACCTATGACAGGATTTTTGATATTTGAAATATTGTTGCCATGGCAACAGGTCAAACTGTAATAATATTCTTGAGTGTTTTTGAGGCTCTTAACATGCTTCAAATTGCATGAAACTCGACACACACATCAATATTGTCATCCAGTAGACATGGACAAAGCCATAGAAATGGGCGTGGTGGAGGGGCTCAGTAGCGCCACCTTTTGACAAAAGTGGGGGGGTTAGTTTTTCCTACAGTCACCAAACTCAGTACACATATTGTTCTCATCAAGCCGGACAATTTTCTAATTTACATTCATTAGCTCCGACCAACAGGAAGTCAGCTATTTTGGTTTGAATGTTAATTTTTTTAAAAAACAGGCTATGAATTTTATACTACTACTCCTACAGGGTTTATCCAATTTACACCAAGCTTTTTTTAACTTGTTGCGAACACATTGAAGTTGTTTAATTGCAAACGGATTTTGGATATCTCAAACGGTTTGGCCGTGGCGAGGCAACGAATTTATGGCGAGAAAAGGGAAACAGGAAATGTGTTATAACTTCTGCATACATTGATTGATGTTTATGAAACTTCAGGAGTGTGTTGGTTGTAGTAGTTTTATCACATGGATGTAACTATTGTGAGTCAAAGTTATAGCGCCACCAAATGGCAGCAAGAAGTGTATCACTTTTAAAATGCTTTGAGATCACCCTCTTATTTTTACCTGATTTGCTTCAATCTTCATCAGTGTAATGTCAATACACAGCAGATGTAGACCTATGACAGGATTTTTGAAATTTGAAATATTGTTGCCATGGCAACAGGTCAAACTGTAATAATATTCTTGAGTGTTTTTGAGGCTCTTAACATGCTTCAATTTGCATGAAACTCGACACACACATCAATATTGTCAACCAGTAGACATGGACAAAGCCATAGAAATGGGCGTGGTGGAGGGGCTCAGTAGCGCCACCTTTTGACAAAAGTGGGGGGGTTAGTTTTTCCTACAGTCACCAAACTCGGTACATATATTGATCTCATCAAGCCGGACAATTTTCTAATTTACATTCATTAGCTCCGACCAACAGGAAGTCGGCTATTTTTGTTTGAATGTTAATTTTTTGAAAAAACAGGCTATGAATTTTATACTACTACTCCTACAGGGTTTATCCAATTTACACCAAGCTTTTTTTAACTTGTTGCTAACACATTGAAGTTGTTTAATTGCAAACGGATTTTGGATATCTCAAACGGTTTGGCCGTGGCGAGGCAACGAATTTATGGCAAGAAAAGGGAAACAAAGTGTTATAACTTCTGCATACATTAATTGATTTTGATGAAACTTTGGCTTAGTCTTCGTTGTACAAGGCTGATCACATGGATTTGACTATTGTGATTCAAAGTCATAGCGCCACCAACTGGAAGCAGAAAATGTCACTTTCAGCATACATTGAGATCACCCTCTTATTTTTACCTGATTTGCTTCAAAATTCATCAGAATAATGTTAAAACTTGGCACATGTAATCCTTTGAAAATGGGCAGGGAGGAGGGGCTCTAAAGCGGCACCTTGTAGTGCAGTAAATGTGGAGTGAATTTGACATAGTCCTTTGATGTTTAACCGTTTTAAGTGCCTATTGCCCGCTGTGCACAGTTGCCCTGAAGCCACCGGGGTGGCGGTGCCACCGGGCTTGGGCCCGCCATCGCTGCTCGCAGCTATATTTATTATTATTATTTTTATTTTATTTTTTTTCGTCTTCCGGGGCTTTTTGGGGGCCTTAACATGCTCAAAAACTCTTGAAAATTGGCACACACATTGGAATCCGCGGCCATTAGGACGCCGGAGAGGCTGGTACCCGGGCGTGGCAGGGGGGCTCGACAGCGCCCCCTTGAAAAAAGTCTGAAAATTTGGTCCATATATTAAACATGCTTGCACGTATTAGTATGAAACTCGGTACACATATAGACCTCATCGGGCCGAACAACTTTCGCGCTCTAAGTTAATCGCCACGCCAACAGGAAGTCAGCTATTAAGGGTTGTTTGAAAAACGCATGCTCTGGAATTTGATATACTCCTCCTAGACGATTAATCCGATCGCCACCAAACTCGGTCAGCATGAAGTCAAGACACTGATGATTAAAAATTGCCAGGGGATTTTTGATATCTCGAACAGTTTGGCCGTGGCGAGGCAACGAATTTATGGCGAGAAAAAGGAAACAGGAAATGTGTTATAACGTCTTAATACATATATTGATCTTTATGAAACTTCACGAGTGTGTTCGTTATAGGAGTCTGATCACATGGATGTGACTATTGTGAGTCAAAGTTATAGCGCCACCAACTGGCAGCAGGAAGTGTATCACTTTTTGAAATGTTTTGAGATCACCCTCTTATTTTTACCTGATTTGCTTCAAACTTCATCAGTGTAATGTCAATACACAGCAGATGTAGACCTATGACAGGATTTTTGATATTTGAAATATTGTTGCCATGGCAACAGGTCAAACTGTAATAATATTCTTGAGTGTTTTTGAGGCTCTTAACATGCTTCAAATTGCATGAAACTCGACACACACATCAATATTGTCAACCAGTAGACATGGACAAAGCCATAGAAATGGGCGTGGTGGAGGGGCTCAGTAGCGCCACCTTTTGACAAAAGTGGGGGGGTTAGTTTTTCCTACAGTCACCAAACTCGGTACACATATTATTCTCATCAAGCCGGACAATTTTCTAATTTACATTCATTAGCTCCGACCAACAGGAAGTCAGCTATTTTGGTTTGAATGTTAATTTTTTGAAAAAACAGGCTATGAATTTTATACTACTACTCCTACAGGGTTTATCCAATTTACACCAAGCTTTTTTAACTTGTTGCGAACACATTGAAGTTGTTTAATTGCAAACGGATTTTGGATATCTCAAACGGTTTGGCCGTGGCGAGGCAACAAATTTATGGGGAGAAAAGGGAAACAGGAAATGTGTTATAACTTCTGCATACATTGATTGATGTTTATGAAACTTCAGGAGTGTGTTGGTTGTAGTAGTCTGATCACATGGATGTAACTATTGTGAGTCAAAGTTATAGCGCCACCAAATGGCAGCAAGAAGTGTATCACTTTTAAAATGCTTTGAGATCACCCTCTTATTTTTACCTGATTTGCTTCAAACTTCATCAGTGTAATGTCAATACACAGCAGATGTAGACCTATGACAGGATTTTTGATATTTGAAATATTGTTGCCATGGCAACAGGTCAAACTGTAATAATATTCTTGAGTGTTTTTGAGGCTCTTAACATGCTTCAAATTGCATGAAACTCGACACACACATCAATATTGTCAACCAGTAGACATGGACAAAGCCATAGAAATGGGCGTGGTGGAGGGGCTCAGTAGCGCCACCTTTTGACAAAAGTGGGGGTTAGTTTTTCCTACAGTCACCAAACTCGGTACACATATTATTCTCATCAAGCCGGACAATTTTCTAATTTACATTCATTAGCTCCGACCAACAGGAAGTCAGCTATTTTGGTTTGAATGTTAATTTTTTGAAAAAACAGGCTATGAATTTTATACTACTACTCCTACAGGGTTTATCCAATTTACACCAAGCTTTTTTTAACTTGTTGCTAACACATTGAAGTTGTTTAATTGCAAACGGATTTTGGATATCTCAAACGGTTTGGCCGTGGCGAGGCAACGAATTTATGGCAAGAAAAGGGCAACAAAGTGTTATAACTTCTGCATACATTAATTGATTTTGATGAAACTTTGGCTTAGTCTTCGTTGTACAAGGCTGATCACATGGATTTGACTATTGTGATTCAAAGTCATAGCGCCACCAACTGGAAGCAGAAAATGTGTCACTTTCAGCATACATTGAGATCACCCTCTTATTTTTACCTGATTTGCTTCAAAATTCATCAGAATAATGTTAAAACTTGGCACATGTAATCCTTTGAAAATGGGCAGGGAGGAGGGGCTCTATAACGGCACCTTGTAGTGCAGTAAATGTGGAGTGAATTTGACATAGTCCTTTGATGTTTAACCGTTTTAAGTGCCTATTGCCCGCTGTGCACAGTTGCCCTGAAGCCACCGGGGTGGCGGTGCCACCGGGCTTGGGCCCGCCATCGCTGCTCGCAGCTATATTTAGGGCCCAAGCGAAAATTCGCGCAGGGCCCTCTTGTTCTTCTAAGGATTATTAGGGCCCAAGCGAAAATTCGCGCAGGGCCCTCTTGTTCTTCTAAGGATTATTATTATTATTATTTTTTTTTTTTTTTTTTTTTTTTTTTTTCCGTCTTCCGGGGCTTTTTGGGGGCCTTAACATGCTCAAAAACTCTTGAAAATTGGCACACACATTGGAATCCGCGGCCATTAGGATGCCGGAGAGGCTGGTACCCGGGCGTGGCAGGGGGGCTCGACAGCGCCCCCTTGAAAAAAGTCTGAAAATTTGGTCCATATATTAAACATGCTTGCACGTATTAGTATGAAACTCGGTACACATATAGACCTCATCGGGCCGAACAACTTTCGCGCTCTAAGTTAATCGCCACGCCAACAGGAAGTCAGCTATTAAGGGTTGTTTGAAAAACGCATGCTCTGGAATTTGATATACTCCTCCTAGACGATTAATCCGATCGCCACCAAACTCGGTCAGCATGAAGTCAAGACACTGATGATTAAAAATTGCCAGGGGATTTTTGATATCTCGAACGGTTTGGCCGTGGCGAGGCAACGAATTTATGGCGAGAAAAAGGAAACAGGAAATGGGTTATAACGTCTTAATACATATATTGATCTTTATGAAACTTCACGAGTGTGTTCGTTATAGGAGTCTGATCACATGGATGTGACTATTGTGAGTCAAAGTTATAGCGCCACCAACTGGCAGCAGGAAGTGTATCACTTTTTGAAATGTTTTGAGATCACCCTCTTATTTTTACCTGATTTGCTTCAAACTTCATCAGTGTAATGTCAATACACAGCAGATGTAGACCTATGACAGGATTTTTGATATTTGAAATATTGTTGCCATGGCAACAGGTCAAACTGTAATAATATTCTTGAGTGTTTTTGAGGCTCTTAACATGCTTCAAATTGCATGAAACTCGACACACACATCAATATTGTCAACCAGTAGACATGGACAAAGCCATAGAAATGGGCGTGGTGGAGGGGCTCAGTAGCGCCACCTTTTGACAAAAGTGGGGGGGTTAGTTTTTCCTACAGTCACCAAACTCGGTACACATATTATTCTCATCAAGCCGGACAATTTTCTAATTTACATTCATTAGCTCCGACCAACAGGAAGTCAGCTATTTTGGTTTGAATGTTAATTTTTTGAAAAAACAGGCTATGAATTTTATACTACTACTCCTACAGGGTTTATCCAATTTACACCAAGCTTTTTTAACTTGTTGCGAACACATTGAAGTTGTTTAATTGCAAACGGATTTTGGATATCTCAAACGGTTTGGCCGTGGCGAGGCAACGAATTTATGGCAAGAAAAGGGAAACAAAGTGTTATAACTTCTGCATACATTAATTGATTTTGATGAAACTTTGGCTTAGTCTTCGTTGTACAAGGCTGATCACATGGATTTGACTATTGTGATTCAAAGTCATAGCGCCACCAACTGGAAGCAGAAAATGTGTCACTTTCAGCATACATTGAGATCACCCTCTTATTTTTACCTGATTTGCTTCAAAATTCATCAGAATAATGTTAAAACTTGGCACATGTAATCCTTTGAAAATGGGCAGGGAGGAGGGGCTCTATAGCGGCACCTTGTAGTGCAGTAAATGTGGAGTGAATTTGACATAGTCCTTTGATGTTTAACCGTTTTAAGTGCCTATTGCCCGCTGTGCACAGTTGCCCTGAAGCCACCGGGGTGGCGGTGCCACCGGGCTTGGGCCCGCCATCGCTGCTCGCAGCTATATTTATTATTATTCTTCTTCTTCTCCAAAGTGAATCGCATTTTAGAGGGCCTAAACGTGCTCGAAAACTCATGAAACTTTGCACACGTGTCAGAAGTGGTGAAAATTTACGTCTGTTATGGGTTTCGGAATTGGGCGTGGCAAAATGGCTCGATAGCGCCATCTAACGTACAGCCCCGCTCGCTACATTACACTAGGGCTTTGAAATTCGGTACACACATTTAACAGCCCAGTACCTACAAAAAATTCTCTTGGAGCGAAATCCGAAACCAAACAGGAAGTCAGATATTTTGAATTAATTCACCGTTTTTTGCATTTTCCAGACGTTGTACTTTAACAAACTCCTCCTAGAGATTTAATCAGATCAATGTCATTTTTGGTCAGTCTAATCTAAAGGCCTTTGTGGCATTAAATTGCGAAGATCTAGAGTTTTCACTGAAGGGCGTGTCCGTGGCGGCCTGACAAAGTTTGATGTCTTCGCCATGAAAAAGGAAGTTGTTGTAACTCAGACAAACAATGTCGGATCTGCCCCAAACTTCACATGCTTTATTAGAGTCCTAACCTGAAGACATCTTCATAACAATATTCAGTTACAGTCATAGCGCCACCTGCAGGCAACAGGAAATTACATGTTTTATACTGTGATTAACTCCTCATAGAGATTTAACCAGATCAACATCAAATGTTGTCAGTCTAATCTCAAGACCTTAGCGATGATAAATTTCAAAGATCTTGAGTTTTCGCTGAAGGGCGTGTCTGTGGCGGCCTGACAAAGTCTGATGTTTCGCCATGAAAGAGGAAGCTGCTGTAACTCAGGCATACAATGTCCGATCTGCCCCAAACTTCACATGTGTGATAAGAGTCCTGGCCTAAAGACATCTATATGACAATATTTAGTTAGTCATAGCGCCACCTGCTGGCAACAGGAAATGGCATGCTTCAGGATGTAATTCACTACCAGAGTCACATTTCATTATGCCACGAAGTACCAAACATGCTAGAGACAAGTTAAATCATGCAACACTTGGCTGAGTGCTAATTTATGCGATTAACGCCACGAAAGAAACAGGAAGTTGTTGTAACTCAGGCATACAATGTCCGATCTGCTTCAAACTTCACGTGTTCAATGATAGTCCTGGCCTGAAGACATCAACATGGCAAAATTCAGTTACGGTGAAAGCGCCACCTGTTGGCCGCAGGAAGTGTGGCATTTCGAAATGACTTTGGCATAATTCTCCTGTATTCACTCACTTAAATGTATGACGCCGACTGTTCACTGTTTTCCTGAGGCCAACGGGTGGCGGTGAGCCCGGGTGCGAGGGCCCTCTCAACGCTGCTTGCAGCTTTAATTTTATTTGTTTTTGCATTGTGAGATTTCCTGGATCATTTGGGTTCTGCATCATGAATTAAACTTTGTAATGTTTACAAATATGCTTGTGTTGGAAATATTAAGGAAGTATTTATATAAAATGATGAAGCAGGGTTATTATTGTTAACTAAAACTTAACCATAAAAACATTTGTTACATGATATAAAATATCATTAAGGCAACATTTCTAATTTTTGTTTAGTTTAACTTGAAGTACAAAATAACTAAAACTAAAACTAAAACTGAAATAGAAATGTATATATAAACCTTATACAAATGACAAAATAAAATTAAAACTTAAAATGGAAAATATATAAAAACTAGTTCCGAATATTAATAAAAACAAAACAAAATAATAGTATATCAGTGATGGAAAAAAAAGCACTGGGGTGAGACTTTCAGAAATATGATTAAAAATTAAACTGGCTGGTTTTGATACTGTACACTCTATATATGCTAATGAGCTCTGCTATAATTGGCTTAGCTCTGTGTGCTCGCATAGTTCATTGTCAGGTCAAGTTGCTGATTTACTGTGTGTGTTGTAAATGTGGGTAGTCATATGTTAATGAGGTTGTGATTAGGGCTGCAACAACGAATCGATAAAATCGATAAAATTCGATTATTAAAAGAGTTGGCAACGAATTTCATTATCGATTCGTTGTGTCGCGCGACTATTACGCCTCTCAATGAGACGCGGAGATGTTTGAGTATAAAAACGCGCGGTTGAGCGAGAAGCAGAGCGGAGCAAAAATAAATAAATAAATAAATAGCAGAGCGGAGCGGAGGTAGAGGAAAGACCATCGGAGAGACCCGTAACGTTGTTCTGAACAGGCATGCTGTTGTCAGGACCCCCGCAGTTTTGAAAAGACAGAAATCGACCCCTGCACTTTTGATACGGGCTGCTTCAATCAGTCACACTATATCATCTTTTAGCTTTGGATATTTTCTTTCAAATGAGACCATTTTCACGTTTTTTCATGCTTTCGTTCATAAATAATCAACTGTTTTGTCGCGAATGTAAAGAACAGGAAATGCGCTTCGAACGGAGAAACACGCGATCTCCAAACAATCGATCAAAGCATGCTAACGTTTTAGGACAGGTCGATGGTATATAAATCATGCCCGAATGTCAATCAAGCCAAACCGTCCATTCATAAACCAAGAATTTGACCACTTGACAAGGTAAGGAGGCTGATCTCTCAGGTTGACGCGCGAGCTGGCTTGACAGAAGTTTTCGTGAGGATTTAAGGTTTATGGACTGCTTTGATTTTGGTAATTACATCTAGAAAGATAAAAGCATTGATGGCATCTATAAAATAGATATCTGAAAGCAAAACAAAAGTGATATTGCCTCGTCCAGTGAGGAGGACGCACGAGAGGAGACCTGCGCGTTTAATTGGTATGTGTACTGTAATACTGCATTTACAATGCTTATCAGTGGCATACATTTCGATTGCGAACGTGAAAATCCAAAAGACCATGACTAAAACTAAATCAAAATTTGCTGTCAAAATTAACACTGATCTGTTGTCATGTATTTATTCTGTGCTTTGTCCTATATCGGTTATTGTTGACAAATATATTTGTGTTTGTTGTACTTTTTAAATTTCATTTTAAAGTTTTTTTTATAGCACTTGGTCATCTTAAGCTAAACAAAATTATACATCTTTTTGTGCAATTTATTTAAAAAAAAAAGCCCTATATATTTGGCAGATGTAAAGCATACATGTGTATGTTTTTTGTGTTAGTCCATTTGTTTTTTATTACTTTAACAGCTCAGGGATGTTAAAAGAGCAACCTGTTTTTGCACGTTCTGAGGATTTTTTTGCACTGTGAATTTGCACTGTCATTTCTGTTTTTGAATAAAAGGTTGGAAATTAATGTTTTTTTCCCTCCGATTCATCGATTTAATCGTAAAAAATAATCAACAGATTAATCGATTACTGAAATAATCGTTAGTTGCAGCCCTAGTTGTGATGTCTCATGATGATTTCCTAATGAGCCATTTTGTTTTGTTTTGTTTTTTTGCAGTTTAGCCTACCCATTCATTATATAGGTCCCTTATTCCTCCCCGTCTGATAAAATATGGTCTAATTGTCTTCCCTGAATATTATTCTGTATTCTTCATAGTTAAGCATATTATTATATTTACACTAGTGATCGACCGATATTGATTTTTTTATTACCGATACCGATTATTTGCATGTTTATGTACCCGATAACCAATATGCAGAACCGATATTTATTTACTCTTATACTTCTGTTTTTGACAATTATTACAACACAAATGAGCTGAACAAACCATTTTATTTATAACAATCACTCCCTCCTTGCATACAAAAAAAAAAAAAAAAAACTTTACTGAATAATATTAACAAATATATAACTTTGTCAGGAAAGTAACAAACAAAACAGCATACATCATTGTATTTTCCAACTAGTGTTATTAATTATTATGTTTTGTCGGTCTAGATCATGAAATGCTTTCTGACAAAGTGCTGTAACTTATCTATGCATTTACACAAAACTATAAATTGGGCTACTCAACCGCGATCGCGTGTGGAGATACTAAATAATTTCCACAGAGCTGTATTTATTTAGATTTGTATTAACTAAATAATGGTTATGGGCAATTCCAGCGTTATGGACGTGACATTTGGAGTCAAAACTTGAAATATAAATGCTCAAAGAATGCATTTAATAGCAACATATTGAACCGTCTATTTATATATTCATAATCCCTTACTAAAGGAGTCCAGACATTAGAAAAATGTCAGTCTACTCAACTGTTTTATTTTTTAGATGAGGGAAATATACAGCGTTACGGACGTGACAAAAAAAGTCACTAAGTTTTGGGTGACAACATATTTTTTAAGAATTCTGTGAATTACATTGCGCAAACCAAAAGTAATACTGCCCACCGAATAAAGAAGGGTTGGCTCTCCACAGAGCATAAAATAATAATTTTATTTCATTTTTCGTGTTCGCATTAATGAGGAAAAAACAACGTTACGGATGTGACAGTTTTCCGTTACGGATGTGACCGGTCTGAAAGCGGCACAGAAGACTGGTTTAAAACTGCTTTAAAACTTTCACAGAGACCTCAAGCAAGCATGTACACCACCAAATATTGAAATCTGGGATACCAGTATGGTAAGACTCCACAATTGATCAACTTTTTACTAAACTTTATACAAATGTAACGTTATACTCTGTAGTGCAAAAGGTTATAGATTAGACCTATTTCTCATGTTGACAAGCATGTGCGTTGTTCAAGAATCAATTTAGAGACCATGATTTTCCTTCTTACAGAACTGCATGCTAAAATACATTGACAAATATTAATGTTTATCATAAAGCAGTTTAAAATCGCATGTTTTCCCCACAGTCAGGTGAACCGATTGACACTATTGCCAATCGCAATCATGTCAGTTTTATGTTTTGTGTATGAATGACCACACGGTTTTTTTCGTCTAGTTTTCAGAGTTTAAAGCGGAGTCTTGAGTCAAAATGATCAAACTTTATTTCAAGTCAAAATTATTGCAATCGTATTATTTTCATTTTGTTTGATCGCGCGGATTGTGATCATTATAGGCTAGGCTATTCATTTTTAACCAACAGGTAACGCGACATCCCAATTCCCGAGGGAAGTGTCCTATGAGACACAATGCTCTTCTATAAGTTGTACTGTATCATATAGGCCTACCTTTTGATGTTCATATTTCGTTCTCTGGCAAGAGGAAGAGAAGATCGATTCATGTGCGCCTGATCCGCCGCTTACAGGCGCTGCAGAAGCTAATCTGTCACACGCCGTAGGCTATTAAAGAGCGACATCTATTGTTTAATTTTTGAAAAAAAAAATAATAAAATCGACTGAATTTGAAAGTTAAACCTTTTTCATATTAAAACTAACAAAGCACAAAGAGTATTGCGATTATTGGGTATGTTCTGATATGGTAAGCCTGAAACAGATGATAGCAATATAAAGAAGCAAACTCATAGGATTTAATATGAAGCGTCCGTAACGGTCACGTCCGTAACGCTTATTATGGTTGTTCACAGCAACGTAGTGAAATGAATTGTTGATCCTAATAAGCATAAACATAATTTAGCTTTGCATATAAAGTTTCAAGTTATTTGCATTTATAATTGTTATATGACATAAACTTAATCATTAAAACGTTACGGACGTGACAGAGCACTGAAGCGTCCTGACCTCTTTATTCTAGCCCTTATAAATTCATCAGGCAGTGCTGTTATGACTAAATGAGTGTATTTATTTCTCAGGCATGTATCCATCTTTCTACACAATGCTTACTGCTAAAATTAAAGTTTAAAAAATGGGGTCTTTGATCCCTTTTTTGAAAGCATGAAATATGGTTGGTTGAAAATTTAATTTAAGCATTGTTACTTACCACATATATTGTGGATAAACAAGGCAATTTTCTTAAAATTTCTGTTAGAGCACATTAATACAGTATATTACAGACCTAAATGGACAATTTAAAAAGGGTTTTGTTCTTTTGGTTAAAACTTTTTTTTTTCATAGTAAAGATGACCTTTGCGTGGAATTGCCCTTATGTAGTAAATCAAATGATTATATAATCTAATAAAGTTAAACTGCACTTGTCAGTTGGCATTTTATGATCTAAATTTAATCTAACGTTAAATCATGAAATGCCAACTGACAAAGTGCCGTTTGACTATAACTTAATCAACCGCGATCGCGCATGGAGATAATAAATAATTAATTTCCACAAAGCGGTAGGCTATATTTATATGTGTATTAGCGAAATAATTGTTATGTAGTAAATTATAATATAATCTAGGGTGTTTAAACAAGATAATCTTGTCAAAAGTTTCATTCAGTGGCCGTGCTTAAGCCTCCTGATCATCCGTCAGTTGCTAAGCAATATGAACAAACTTTTTCTTCTAGACTAATGGTGAGCAAATACAACAGATAGAGAATTAAATTCAGCGCTTTTATTTTCAACATGCACTCATTCACATCTGTTTTATTTAATTCATGTAAAGTTACATCTTTATTGGTGCAGGACATGACGAATTACACTACGTGACTCAATGAGTTCGTCTCAATTGTTTAGAAACAAGCTGCATAAATTAACTATATCAGGAATTTATGTCTCAGATCTCATTTGTGCATGTCTGTTATGTTAAATAAAGTTGATTAATTAAAGCAAACCTAGTAGAACATATACTTTACCTGTGCACTGAGTTGTTGTTGACTGATCTCCTCAGACGGAGGAAGTCTCAAAACGGCCACAAGATGGCGCCGTAAATCGGCAAATCCGATATTACAAAACCGATACCCGATTATGGAAAAATGCTTAAATATCGGGAAAAATATCGGTAAACCGATACATCGGTCGATCACTAATTTACACTACCATTTAAATGTTTGGCGTCAGTAGATTTTTTATTTTGGAAGAAACTCAGCAAGGATCCATTAAATTGATTTAACAATAAGTGTAATAAATTGATTTACAGAGTTTTTAAGCATAGTATTGTTGGTGATTTTCAGTGCTGTAGCCATTGGTGATGTTGAGGCGTCTTTAAAATTCTACCTGACATACTCTGTCTTTCACTTCGGAGCCAAACACACGGTGTCCTGCAGCTTAAAGACTCTTTTCAAGCCTTCTCAGCTTTGGTATTGGAGTGATGGCACAAGCAGCGAGTTGGAGCCCGCGCCTCGAGATTTTGTTCCCGCTGTAATTCCACGCTGTTGGTTTGCGATTTGGGCCGGTTCCTCCCGTGTTTATATAACACGTTGCGCGTCTTGAATCGGTCCCTGCACAGGCTGCCGTTCAAGATGCTCACACAGAAACGCATTTTCGAATGCATCCCCAGGTTTGCAGCGATCGACCTGAAGGACGCGTACTTTCATGTCTCGATATTGCCTCGCCACAGACCCTTTCTACGGTTTGCGTTCGAGGATCTTGCAGACACTATCACCTCCGCTAGAGCTCCTTCTTCTAGGAACCTCTATGCGTTGAAGTGGAACCTATTCATTGAATGGTGCTCATCTCACCGAGAGGACCCCCGATCATGCTCGGTCAGATCTGTGCTCTCCTTCCTGCAAGAGGGCCTGGAGCGTAGGCTGTCCCCCTCCACTCTCAAAGTGTATGTTGCCGCTATCGCCGCACATCACGATGCAGTTGATGGAAAGTCCTTGGGGAAGCATGATCTGATCATCAGGTTCCTGAGGGGGGTGAGGAGATTAAATCCACCCTGCCCTCCCTCTTTATCCTCTAGGGATCTCACCTTAGTTCTTACATCTCTTCGGCGTCATCCCTTCGAGCCTTTGCAATCAGTCGAGTTAAAATTACTGTCCCTTAAGACCTCCCCCTTCACCGTCCCTTTGGTGCGACAGGTGGCCAGAGCTTGCGCTGGGCACTGGAAGGGGTTTCATAAATCTGGCGTTTTATTTGGGATCCCAATTCGTCGGTCACTACTGACGTACGTCGAACGTGACCGTTTTTGAAACAATTACCAATTGTAAAAGCGCTATATAAATAAATTTGACTTGACTTGACTTGAAAGGGAACGTCTCGGTTACGTATGTAACCCTCATTCCCTGAAGGAGGGAACGGAGATGTACGTCCTGTCACCACAGTTTCCGTACTCTCGCTGCTATGCGGACACCTGTTGCCTCCTCAGCGAAAAACAGACTGTGATTGCAACTGCTTCCTATATCCCCTGTTGGGGGCGGTGCGCATTATGCAAATATCGCACGCCAATCTCCATTGGCTTGTTTTAGTTATCTCGAAGCTGATAGGGCTCTCTAGCGATATCCCAATTCGCCGGTCACTATTGAAGTACGTCTCCGTTCCCTCCTTCAGGGAACGAGGGTTACATACGTAACAGACGTTTCTCAGGGAGCAAAAAAAATTATATTTATGAGTGTAAATAAATGCTTTGGAAATTTGCTATTGAAATTTTCATTACATAGATTATTACAAACTGCAGCCAATCAACAAACAAAAATATTTTTTTTCCAACAGAAAACAAGAACAAGAAAAAAGCTACAGAAAGCTGACAGAAACACTGAAGTAAATAGTTGTTGCTATGGAAATGATACACCATCGATTGTAGTCGAATTGGTGTAAACTGGCAGGTTACACGCTGTTTACACCGGGCCCGTACATCACAAATTGAACCCATTATAATTAGTGATTATAAACAGTGATAATCACTGACAGTAAATGGATGCCCCATTCTATTTCTGATGCACTCCACACGCTTGCACTACTGACAACAGAAATGATTTTGGAACATTCACTTTGATGTGTCTGAGGACATGCCGATTTTGGAATGTTGCAGACCCTTTACTTTTGCAAGTTACAAGTTTCATCTCGTAAACAATGTTGGGAAAGTTACTTTTAAAAGTAATGCATTACAATATTACTTTAATCCCTTAGTTACTTTTTATGAAAAGTAATGTGTTACATTACTTTTGGCATGTTACTTTACTTTTGCGTTCTTTTTCTCACCTAGGCTTGTTTGTTTAATAACAACAAAAAAGTTCTACTTTTGGCAAATGTTAAGGCCCTTTCACACCAAAAGTGAAATGAATAAGGAAGGAAATGCATATTTACGCCTGTACAGTAGAGGGCACAACTCAAACAAACCTTTTCAGCTGTGCTGCTATTCTGGATGAAAGAAGAATAGGATACAGGAGGAGTAAGTTCAAACTCTTATTTCTAAATCTAAAGTAATTTTTGTTTATAAGTATGGTAGTATTAGATCATTGAATATGGGGTTAGATTCCCACCTAAAGTATTGCGGTTCACGGATCAAAAAATATATGTATATGTTCCTTCAACTTGACCTGTCACCGGTATATACGTCCAATTGGACAATCTTTTATTGTTAAATTAACCATCCTAACGACAACCTGTCACAGTTGTGCCTGTCTGACAATCCATCACTGTTATATTCAACTTTAATGCGCCTACCACTGGACCTGCACCGTGAAACGCAACTGCCACTATGTAGCGGCCTCACAACGTCACTCTTATTTGTGCCTGGCTCGTCTATACCTGTTGTTATATTTTTAGTATTCATACAATAATAATATGCTTGCTTGTTGTCTTTTGCACAAGAGAATATAACATATGAAATCTACCATTTGCTCGGGAATTACAGTTAAAGATACAGTTAAAAACTCTGTATGCAATCAAGATATGATTGTTTAGAGATCATTGTACATATTGTACACATTGGCCCTATAATACACCCGGCGCAATGCGACGCAAGGCGCAGCGCAAGTGTTTTTGCTAGTTTGCGTCCGGCGCCGTTCGCGTTTTCCCGTTCAGCGCCACGTCCTTAAATTAGTAAATGCATTTGCGCCAGTTAGTGCGCCCATGGGCGTGCTGGTCTAAAAAAGACGTGTTCAGGCGCATTGCTATTTTAAGGAGATGAAAATAGACTGTGCCATAGACCAACTCAAACCCGGTCTAAAGTCTAAAGTCAATGCCGCAATATTTTTTGTTAGAGCGCCTCTGGGCGCGTCCACAGTGCGCGTTGACATTGCTTATTACACACAGGGATGCGCATCACACAAACATGCCAAATATTAAAAACAAAAGGATTACAGTGTAAAAGAATATTATTGTGTAGGCTACATAAATATAAACATGTAATGATGAATAGTCATTGCGTGTATTAGAATTAGGCTACCTATTTTCAATTCAGCCTATTACTACTTATAATGATGAACGAAATTGGATAATTAATTGAACAATCATGCAAATGCACACATATATATTAACTGACTCATCGCACAGAGCTATTTGAAAGCCTGCATCCAACGCAGACGACTGAAAGATTGACTTGCCACTTAACAGGTAATTTCAGCAAAACATCTGATGCCAGAAGACGAGGACACAATCACTGCTAATTCATCCCACGCCTTCTTCACCTCGGGAAGCTTTGCATTCCTGCTTGTCCCGTAGATGATCTTCTTACGCGCTTTAACTTCGCGCACGAGCAGATCGGTTTCTTCGCTTGAAAAGCGCTCAGCTTTTCTGCCAACAAATTCCGGCATGTAAATAGCAATCCGCCATGTCGCGAGTGCATCGCGCTCTTAAAGGGAATGGGAGATGACACTCTGATTGGTTTATTGAACGTTACGCCCATTACTCATTAAGAGAATGGGGACAACCCATTTCAAAAATGTGCCCCGGCGCACAGATCATTTTTTCCGTTAAAATAGCAAAAGTGGATTTGGACACGCCCTGAGTGCACCTGCGTCGTGCGCTTTACACTTTGCATTTAGATAGTTAAAATAGGGCCCACTGTATCATATTGTACATTGTATAATGATATATCATTGTATAAATCATTGTCATTATCAAGGGTGTTGGTTTATGAATTTTATCACATTTTAGCACCATGATTATACATTTAAGCAATAGCCCATCACACCAGCAAGAGTGTTTTCGTGATTGCAAATGATTATTGAGCTGTTGGATAAATCAATATAGCAATAAGTTAATTTTGAGTGTGTTTTTGCACTATTTTGATAAAAGGAGTATCAAACAAAGCCACAGCAGAACAGTGTCACTCTTCTCCGAGCAACACAGCAGTGTTTATTGTTGAATTCCCGATTTGAATGAGATGTTACAATGAAAGACTCACTCATAAAGACAGTAACTTTCCTTCACCTACTGGCCATTTAAATTCATATTTCTATAATATGGATGGGCAATGTCAGTCCTGGAGTGCAGAGTTTAGCTTCACCCCTAATCAAACACACCTTAACCAGCTAATCAGTGTCTTCAGGATTATTAATACTACAGACAGGTGAGTTTTCTTTATTGGGGTTGGAGCTAAACTCTGCAGGACAGCAGCATTTAGAACTGATGTTGCCTATCCATGATCTGTTTTTTTTTGTTTTGTTTTTAAAGCTATATTTAAAACATTAATCTTATACTATTCTGCAATTATGTAGTTATGTAAATAAACACAATAAGTGTGTGAATAAATCACTGCATATCAATTCCACCTGGTTTCTCCTCTGTAACACTATCGTATCAATGCAGATACGATTATTTCAATGCAGAAATGATACATTCGGTTTTAGAATTAATTTACCAGGTTACCTATGATTGTTTAACAACAGCAATTAAGAAGTATAACAGCTACAGTAGCCTTAGCATATTAGCATCATGAGCCAAATAATATTTTAACACCAAATACCATATATTATGAACATAAAGATTAACAATCATAACAAGACTGCACATTAAAAAGAGTATCTCATGTATCTCAAAAAAGGAATTATTTGTCCACAGTTCAGATAACTTTACAGCTTGAAAGTCCTTGTAAAGTTTCAAATTAAACTGTTATCTTCCCCTGTAGGAGTGATGTCATCTCCCTCTCCTGATTGGCTTGAGGAGGAGCTGTCATTCTAGATCTAGTGGACCAATGGTGACACCTAAGCCTGGCCTTATTTACATGAAACTCGAACTGCAGCATTTGGAAATGCAAGAGTGGAACATAGAAAGAAGAGCAAAGAGAAAAACAGCACAAGCATACAAAAGAGTAAAATATGAGCAGAAAATGTAAGAGAGCACAAAGTACAGAGTAATAAAAGCAAGGATAATTTAGTTAATTATTACAGGTTTGCGTACAATTCTGAAATTGCATGTTTTTATTCATTTTGAGGAATACTGAATGTTTTCTTGCAAGTGAGATGAGTAAATGCGCGTTCACATTTATGTTAGAGCTACAGTTTACACAGCACACACGACACCTCTGCACTCAACATGGGGACAGGAGAGCTGTCAGTCAATAAACGTGAAAAAGTGACTTTCGTAACTTATTTGAAAAAGTAATAGAAGTTTTGTGTAAATTAAAAATAATAATAATGTGTTACTTTACTGTTTACTTGAAAAAGTAATATGATTACATAACTCAAGTTACTTGTAATGCATTACCCCCAACACTGCTCGTAAATATTTGGCGTATACGCATCTTAAGGTCGGGACACACCAAGCCGCCGGTCGGCCATCGGGGCAAGGTCAGGCCATTTTTGAACGTTCGTCAGCTTAGTTTTTTTGGTTTGTTCTGTACCATTGGCTCTAGCCGGACGCTGTCTGGGTTTTTAGGGCATTGGTTGACAAATCGATTTGGGGAGCACTTACTTGTGAATGTTAGCATTTCTTGTGCTGTATTTACTTGACAGTTTAGAGTTTGTCACTGATTTTTATCTGAGCCCTGAAATCCCATCTCATTTCTTAAGTCTAATATTATAATCATTGCATGAAATTTTATGAGGTTTTTAACAGATAATTAAACTGCCACTCACCTTTATCTGTGATCTTTTATGCACATTTTCCTCTCATAAAATGAGATTCATGGGGAGACATGCTCAAGCTTTATGATAAGATTGAAAGTGGTGTTTGCCCTTGTAAATCACACTGCTGTAATGCTGGAATTTATTTGACATTTTCTCCCAGTATTAGCTAGTCTTCTGGGTGATTTATTGCGGTCTCAAATGAAAAAGAGTCCAACCTGAAGTGACTGTAATTCTGCTAAACAGGGAGTGTTTTTACTACCACACAACACAACTGTAACTTTTTGCTGCTGCGAATGAGTGACTCTCATCTCAAGTTATTGTTCAGTTCAGAGATAGAAAGCCGAGGGTCCAAGTGTATCTGAAAGTCCTTGATTTGCAGGTGTTGGTGTGCCGTAGCGCATGTTGGCATATTGCTCTCGCTGCATTGTTCACACATGACAGGAACTCGTCTCAAGTAGCGGAATGAATGAACTGATCTGTGAGGCGCGTACGGGAGAGATTTAATCTAGATCATAAATGGAAAGTTTAGCAGAGCATGGTTTTATAAGGACAAGAATCAGAAATAAAAGGTGAAATGCAGATTACTGCCTGTAATACTTTAAACTATGAACATTTATGGCTCTAAAGTCTGATTGATTGAGACACATTAGAAGTCTTTTTAAAATGTTTAATATATGCAGGATTATTATTTTAATCTGTTTTTCATTGTACAACCTCTTTTATTTATCATTATATAATACCTATCATAAGCATGAAAACTTTTCATTTTATGATTTGTAAATGCCAGAATATAATAAAATGCTTGCAGTTTTCTCTCTCTCTTTTCTTGATGGATTTGAAATTAGTTTATAGCTCATTAGGCATCCTTAGATGAGGTTGGACTGAAGTAGAGAACAAAAGGATGGTGTATTTAATTATATGCTTTGTGTATTTCAAACATAGTGTGAAGATACAGAACATTCCACAGCTGCTGTATATATTTAAACCCATCCTCTTCATTATATCAAAGCTATTTGTGCATCAGTGTTTTTTTAGCCCACAATGATACTGTAATTTACATATCTCACATTATTAGAGCTTGTGTACAGGATACAAATTAAACGACTCCTACAGTTTTTCTTTTCCTGCATGCTTTTATCCATATGTCAGAGATGCGATCAACCATACCAGTTTTATTCAAGCCGTTTGAACTGTTGGATCTATCCTGCAGCTTGAGTTTAAAGCGCCTGTGGAAAAATGCATGCCTTTTTGATTCCATGTCACATACAGTTTTTCCTTGTTTTCCATCATCGTTCGCCTTTATTTTCCATTGAATAAAATGATCATGACATTGTATCTCTAATTCATGAGTCTTAGATTGAACATTTGTAGCCTGCCTAATGGTTGGACCAATTGTATAGAATTTAAATGTTAGATGTTTATTTTAATATAATAATAATACAAATAATTAATCATTATTTATTAGACTGGAATATGAGAGCATTAAAGGGATAGTTCACCCAAAAATGAAAATTTGATGTTTATCTGCTTACCCCCAGGGCATCCAAGATATAGATTACTTTTTTTCTTCAGTCGAACGCAAATTATTATTTTTAACTGCAACCGCTGCCGTCTGTCAGTCAAATAATAGCAGTGATTGGGAACTTGAACAATAAGAGTCGAAAAAACTTCCATAGACAAATCCAAATTAAACCCTGCGGCTCGTGACGGCACATTGATGTCCTAAGACACGAAACGATCGGTTTGTGCGAGAAACCGAACAGTATTTATATAATTTTTTACCTCTAATACACCACTATGCCCAACTCCGTTCAGCTTCCGGCTAGTGAGGTCTGATCGCGCTCTGACAACGGAAGTGATGTCTCACGCTCATTGAAGTATATGGGCGAGACATCACTTCCGTCACCAGAACGCGTTTTTTGACCTCACTAACAGGAAGCTGAACGAAGTTGGACATAGTGGTGTATTACAGGTAAAAATTATATAAATAATGTTCGGTTTCTCGCACAAACCGATTGTTTCGTGTCTTAGGACATTAATGTGTCGTCACAAGCCGCAGGTTTTAATTTTGATTTGTCTAAGCAAGTTTTATATACTGTTATAATTGAAGTTCCCATCCACTGCTATTATTTGACTGACAGACGGCAGCGGTTGCAGTTAAAAATCATAATTTGCGTTCGACTGAAGAAAAAAAGTCACCTACATCTTGGATGCACTAGGGGTAAGCAGATAAACCTCAAATTTTCATTTTTGGGTGAACTATCCCTTTAAGATATGGTGTTATAGCATCTCTGAATATATGTGTGTATAATATACTACACTGCATAGATATATATATATATATATATATATATATATATATATATATATATATATATATATATATATATATATATATATATATATATATATATATATATAATATATATATATATATATAAATAAATATAAAAGGGGTGTAATGGTACACAGAAGTCACAGTATGCATAAAAGGGGTGTAATAGTACACCGAAGTCAGTTCGTTACGTACCTCAGTTTTTTTAAGTCACGGTTCAGTACAATTTTGGTACTGTAGGGAAAATGGTCACGCTTTAATTTAGGATCCAATTCTCATTATTAACTATTTGCCATGACTTTTGCCTCAATAAACCCCTAATTACTGCTTATTTATAGTTAGTAAGATAGTTGTTAAGTTTAGGTATTGGATAGGATTATGGGATGTAGCAAATGGTCATGCAGAATAAGGCATATTATAACTGCTTTATAATAAATAGCTAATATCTTAGTAATATGCATGCTAATAAGCAACTAGTTCATAGTGAGAATTGGACCCTAAACTAAGCGTTACCAGACAAAGGAACAATTCCACAGAAAGTAGTGCAAATCACAGTTTGTTCCACCTAGCGGCATTTAGTCCCCTAGTTGGTACAATACAGTTTAGTTGCAGTTTCACTTTCAGATTGTTTACCTTCATCACATATGTCTCTTTGTCTTTATTCCAACTACTGATCAGTCACCATTGACACTAATCATCACAGCTGTTTGTCTTTAATCATCATCTCTGTATTTAAGTACCTGTTTCCTTTTCATTGTTGGTTATTGTTTGTGTATATTGTGTTTGTTATCCTTTAGAGTTTGATATTAAAGTCTAAAGTGCTATAATCATCCACTGCGTTGTGCGCTTTCTACAGCTACCAACGTGTGACACCTATAGTGTATTAAGCACTAAACAGTAAACAGAATGCATTCTTGCATAGGTCATATTTTTTTTGCAGGGCCAAAAAACAAACAAAAGGTATTTGGTCACAATCAGCTACAAAACTGAAAAGCATCTTGTGTTATAAACGTAAAAAATAGACTAATGAAAAATAAAACTTGTGCATTAGGAGCAATACAATTTGCTCCACTTAAACTAAATTTAAAGGAACACTCCACTTTTTTTGAAAATAGGCTAATTTTCCAACTCCCCTAGAGTTAAACAGTTGAGTTTTACCGTTTTCGAATCCATTCAGCCGATCTCCGGTTCTGGCGGTACCACTTTTAGCATAGCTTAGCATAGTTCATTGAATCTGATTAGACCGTTAGCGTCGCGCTTAAAAATGACCAAAGAGTTTTGATATTTTTCCTATTTAAAACTTGACTTCTGTAGTTAAATCGTGTACTAAGACCGACTGAAAATAAAAAGTTGTGATTTTCTAGGCTGATATGGCTAGTGTCATGGAACGGAGGAATTACAGACGGCAGGCAGAGGTGAAGATCCAAATGCAGGGAGAATTTAATGGAAATAAACAATTCAAGCATAAATCAGGAACAAAATAACACTGAGAAAAAACAAAGAAAACACGGGAACCACAGACACCTGCATGACATCAAACAACGACCGACAGAGAACCAGAGAATAAAAGGGCTATTTATACAGAGGGGTTAATGAGCTAAACAAGGTAAACTGACACAGCTGGAGCAGACTAATGAAAAAGGAAAAATCTGCAAAACTACAATCTGGCCACAGGATACAGGACAGAACACAGAAACTAGACACAGAAAACTTCAACATAAAAGTCCCACAGAGCACCAAACACAGAACCAGATCTGACATTACCCCCCCTCAAAGGAGCGGCTTCCAGACGCTCCACAAACGGTCCTGGAGGGAGGTGAAGCGGTGGTGGAACGGGGGAGGGATGGAGGGTTAGTTACGCAGATTGGAAGCAGGTTGGTGACTGGGGCGGTTCAGGTAGCCAGGGCTGAGCCAGCAGATCCGGTGGCCAGTGTGGAGCAAACTGGTCAGGTGGCCTGGGTGGCACAGGCTCAGCAGGAGGCCAGCCTAAAACAGACCGGTCAGGTGACCAGGGTGGCGCAGGCCAATCGGGAACCGCAGCAGGACCAGAGGGTGGGACCGGAGGGACAGACCAGGGAGGCTCCATCAGGCCTAAAGTCCTGGCAGAACACCAGGGTGGGACTGGAGGGACAGACCAAGGGGGCTTCAGCTGGTCTGGAGTCCTGGCTGAGAGCCAGGGTGGAGCTGGAGGCATAGTCCAGGCAGGCTCCAGCAGGTCTGTTGTCCTGGCTAAGGGCCAGGGTGGCGCTGGAGGCAGGTTCTGGCAGGTCTGGCGTCTTTGCTGATGGCCAGGGCGGTGCTGGAGGAATGGGTGGAGCACGCTCGACCAGCATCAAGGACAGCACTGGCAGGGCAATAAACCTGGGTGGCGACGGCAGGGCAAGGCGCTTGGGTTGCGCCGGCAGGGCATGGCGCTTGGGTGGCGCCGACAGGGCAAGGCGCTTGGGTGGCGCCGGCAAGGCATTGCGCTTTGGAGGCACAAGAATGGCCTCTGGGGTGGCCTCCAGGCCTACAGCGGGCTCTGGGAAGGCCTCCGGGCCTACAGCGGGCTCTGGGAAGGCCTCCGGGCCTACAGCGGGCTCTGGGAAGGCCTCCGGGCCTACCGTGAGCTGCTCTGGGAAGGCCTCCGGGCCTACCGTGAGCTGCTCTGGGAAGGCCTCCGGACTTACAGCGAGCTCTGGGAAGGCCTCCGGGCCTTGAGGGATGGAGGAAGCCTTCTTCCTCCTCTTCCTCCGTTTATGTGGGTGAGGTGGTGGCTCTGTGCCTACCTCATCATCGGTGGGAGCTGCAGCGGGCTCACGGGCTGGAGCGGGCTCTGGAACAGACTCACGGACTGGAGCGGGCTCTGGAGCGGACTCACGGGCTGGAGACTCAGGCATTGTGGCCATCTTGGATGGAGTTCCCAGTCTTGACCCCATCGCAGAGACGCCAGCCGCTCGCACCGAACAAAGCGGTGTGTCCTCCAGATTCGATGCCAGTCTTAAATATCTATGGACCACCCTATTGTCTTCATCGGCAACGATCCCAGCTACTAGGAACTGTGACTTGGTGTCCAGGACGGTTGAAGACTCTGGCATGAGTGCTAATGTATCGACTCCCTCAGTCAATACTGAGCCGCTCAGTTCCAGAGCAAGACCCATGTAGCATTCCAACGTCCAGTTAGGGTCCCATAGTGGCATGCGTGAACGGAGCGGCTCTGATAATCCCCCCCGAAAGAAGATCATCAGACAAACTTCATCCATCTTAGTCAAATGTGCCAACCTGATAAATTCCAGCACATAGTCCTCAGTGCTGTTCTCTCCTTGACGGAGATGTGTTAATCTCCCTGCTGGATCCATTTGGTCGGGTCGGTCGTTCTGTCACGGAACGGAGGAATTACAGATGGCAGGCAGAGGTGAAGATCCAAATGCAGGGAGAATTTAATGGAAATAAACAATTCAAGCATAAATCAGGAACAAAATAACACTGAGAAAAAACAAAGAAAACACGGGAACCACAGACACCTGCATGACATCAAACAACGACCGACAGAGAACCAGAGAATAAAAGGGCTATTTATACAGAGGGGTTAATGAGCTAAACAAGGTAAACTGACACAGCTGGAGCAGACTAATGAAAAAGGAAAAATCTACAAAACTACAATCTGGCCACAGGATACAGGACAGAACACAGAAACTAGACACAGAAAACTTCAACATAAAAGTCCCACAGAGCACCAAACACAGAACCAGATCTGACAGCTAGGAACTAGAGGACAGCTAGAGAGAATCATCGAAGCTACAAGAGGATCTGCATACTGTAAGTGTTTTGCTGTCGTTTCTAGTTGATTTTAGTGCTGTATAGTTGCTTTACTGCTTGTTTACTGAAGTCACGTGGCAAATCGCGTTTGTTCTCGTTCGCTCTGAGTCAGTAAGGCGTGGCCAAAGCCAGCTTAGTATATAAACAGTTGTTATTTAGCATTCATTAGAGAGAATCATCGAAGCTACAAGAGGATCTGCATACTGTAAGTGTTTTGCTGTCGTTTCTAGTTGATTTTAGTGCTGTATAGTTGCTTTACTGCTTGTTTACTGAAGTCACGTGGCAAATCGCGTTTGTTCTCGTTCGCTCTGAGTCAGTAAGGCGTGGCCAAAGCCAGCTTAGTATATAAACAGTTGTTATTTAGCATTCATTAGAGAGAATCATCGAAGCTACAAGAGGATCTGCATACTGTAAGTGTTTTGCTGTCGTTTCTAGTTGATTTTAGTGCTGTATAGTTGCTTTACTGCTTGTTTACTGAAGTCACGTGGCAAATCGCGTTTGTTCTCGTTCGCTCTGAGTCAGTAAGGCGTGGCCTGCTGAACTAACTAACGTAATAAGCTGGTATAAGTGCATAGTGTACCGTGGCAGCGGACGCGGCAGCCCTTGTGTGAAGACCGAAGAGTGTAAAGACCAGCGACTCTACCTGTGCGACTCCACCGAGCAACGACACGACACTTGAGTATTGCTCTTTTCTTTTTTTTTTTATTCTTTCTTTCCTCTTTATACAGTGTGTTCCTGTTTGTCTTTTGACTTGTTTTAGATATGTGCTTCCAAATTCCCTCTATTACTAACACTCGTAAATCGTGTGCTACACGCTGTAGGCAGTGCAACCATAACAACCTGCGTTCTTTACCCATGTCACCTACTACATTGTTTTCTATTTCGATTGGGCTCTGGAATTGTCAGTCTGCTGTCAACAAAGCAGACTTCATCACAGCTATTACTACTTATTCAGATCTCCATCTCATGGCTCTGACTGAGACATGGATCAAACCAGAGGACACTGCCACACCAGCAGCCCTCTCCTCTAATTTCACTTTCTCTCACACCCCACGCCAGACTGGGAGGGGTGGTGGTACTGGTTTGCTTATGTCCAATGAATGGAAGTTCAATCCATTACCATCTCTCTCTGAAAATCGCTCATTTGAATCACATGCAATTACCATCACCTACCCTACTAAAATTCATGTTGTAGTTGTTTATCGTCCCCCAGGTCAGCTAGGTAACTTCTTGGAGGAGTTGGATGTGTTACTCTCATCCTTCCCTGAGGATGGCACTCCTCTGCTAGTACTTGGTGACTTCAACATCCATCTAGACAAACCTCAGGCTGCTGACTTCCACACGCTGCTTGCCTCATTTGATCTCAAGCGAGTGGCTACCTCAGCTAACCACAAATCAGGTAACCAATTGGACCTCATCTACACACACTGTGGCTCCACCGACAATACACTGGTTACTCCACTACACACCTCAGACCACTTTCTCATTACTTTCACACTCAACATGACCCCCAACTCATCACACACTCCACCACATGTCACTTTTCGGCGAAACCTACGCTCCCTCTCACCATCTCATCTATCCTTTTCCGTCTCATCCACACTTCCTCCCGCTAACCAGTTCTCATCAATGGACACTAACACTGCTACTGACACTCTCTGCACCACTCTATCATCTTGCTTAGATGATTTCTGCCCCCTTTTAACCAGACCAGCCCGCGCCACCCCCTCTGCCCCCTGGCTCTCTGATGTTCTCCGTGAGCATCGGTCTAGACTCAGGGCTGCAGAGAGGAAGTGGCGCAAATCTAAAAATCCTACTGACCTTAGCTTATATCAGTCACTTCTTTCTTCTTTCTCTACTAATGTCTCCAATGCTAAAACCTCCTACTATCACACTAAAATTAACAACTCAAATGACTCCCGGACACTTTTCAAAACCTTCTCTTCTCTTCTTTGCCCTCCTCCCCTCCCTCCCACATCAGTTCTTACAGCTGATGACTTTGCCACTTTCTTCACACATAAAATAACAACCATCAGCAGCCAATTCTCCACACCACACACGGACAATAACATCTTAATTGAAAACACACAAATTTTCCCCTCCTTCTCCATGCTATCTGAGGCAGATGTTTCCAAACTCATTCTTTCCAATCACCCCACTACCTGTCCGCTAGACCCTATCCCCACTCATCTTCTTCAGGCCATCTCCTCCTCAATTCTACCTGCAGTCACTCACATTATCAATTCCTCCCTTCACACTGGAACATTTCCCACAGCTTTTAAGCAGGCTAGGATTACCCCACTGCTTAAGAAACCCACTCTGAATCCAGCACTTTTAGAAAACTACAGACCAGTATCCCTTCTTCCTTTCATTGCGAAGACACTTGAGAGAGTTGTATTCAACCAACTGTCTACTTATCTCACACAGAACAACCTTCTTGACAACCACCAGTCTGGTTTCAAAAGTGGCCACTCAACTGAGACTGCCCTGCTCTCAGTCACTGAAGCCCTGAGACTGGCACGAGCATCTTCAAAATCATCAGTACTCATCTTGCTGGATCTGTCTGCTGCCTTTGACACAGTGAACCACCAGATCCTCCTGTCTACACTCATGTCGAAGGGCATCACGGGAACTGCGCTCCAGTGGTTCGAGTCTTACCTCTCAGGTAGGTCCTTCAGGGTATCTTGGAGAGGTGAGGTGTCCAAGTCACATCATCTTGCTACTGGGGTACCTCAGGGCTCTGTGCTTGGACCACTTCTCTTCTCCATCTACACGTCATCACTAGGATCGGTCATTCAGGATCATGGTTTCTCCTATCACTGTTATGCTGATGACACACAACTCTACCTCTCATTCCAACCAGATGATCCGACGGTTGCTGGTCGTATCACAGCCTGCCTGACAGCTATTTCTGCCTGGATGAAGGACCACCACCTCCAACTCAACCTTGCAAAAACGGAACTGCTTGTGATCAGTGCAAAGCCAACACTTCATCACAACCTTTCAGTTCAACTTGGGTCTTCAACCATCACTCCTTCCAGGACAGCCAGAAACCTTGGAGTGGTGATGGATGATTGTCTAACCTTCACAGATCATGTTGCAGCAACGACCCGGTCTTGCAGATTTGCCTTGTACAACATCAGGAAGATTAGACCCTTCCTATCGGAACATTCCACACAAATTATTGTCCAAGCTCTTGTTCTATCCAGACTGGACTACTGTAATGCTCTCTTGGCTGGCCTTCCAGTATGCACTATCAAGCCTCTGCAACTGATCCAGAATGCTGCAGCAAGACTGGTCTTCAACGAACCGAAGAGAATGCACGTCACTCCTCTCTTCATCAGTCTGCATTGGCTGCCAGTAGCTGCTCGCATCCAATTCAAGGCTCTGATGTTTGCCTACAGAACGACCGCTGGCTCTGCACCGTTATACCTTAACTCACTACTTCAGACTTACGCGCCTTCCAGAAACTTGCATTCTGCAAGTGAACGGCGCCTTGTGGTGCCATCACATAGGGGCACAAAATCACTCTCCCGGACCTTCTCCGGGACTGTTCCTGGCTGGTGGAATGACCTACCACGCTCTATCCGTGCAGCTGAGTCTCTAGCCATTTTCAAAAAAAGGCTAAAGACGTATCTTTTTCGGCAGCACTTGACCCAGTAATAGTAGCACTTACCTTGACTAATATTCTTCTAACTTCTATCTGTGTATTTATTTATATAAAAAAAAAAAAAAAAAAAAATTCGCTATGAGCACTTTACTGACATAACTGTGACTTCACTCAGCACTTACATACTGTTGTTCTCATGTTGATTTGACTGATTCTACTACTCTCATCTGTAAGTCGCTTTGGATAAAAGCGTCTGCTAAATGACTAAATGTAAATGTAAATGTAAATGTAACTATACTCTCATTCAGGCGTAATAATCAAGGAACTTTGCTGCCGTTCCATGGCTGCAGCAGTGCAATGATATTAAAAAGCAGTGCAATGATATTCAAAGCTTAAGCCCAACCCTCTTATACTTAATTTTCCATGTTCCACTCTGTTTTCAAAGTGTTCTCCTTTGTTTATGAGCCCAGAAAGACGCATTCGGCGCGTACGCACTATCTAGTGGACGTTTTTGCGCACTTTTCTAGTGAACTGTTTTCAATTGCTCAAGTCATTTGGGTATACGCTGTTCTTCTTCTGAACTGACAGTTTGGTACATACCTTGGTTTTGAAGTCACGGTTCGGTTCGATACGGTTCAGTACAGCAGGGGGAGAAAACTAAACAAAACTGTTTTTTGTTTTGTTTTTTTTATCTATTAAACATTAGTTTACTGAACAAATTGTGTCTCTGTCTTTAATTGAATTCATTTCTAATTAAAAGTTTCTTAAGGATTAAAAAAAAAAATAAAAAATAAAAATCTGTTAATCCTTTAAACTATATAGGGATCCCTTACTTGCACATTACTATTAAAGGTTCAGAACCCAAACTATTAGCCTAAATTCAGTTGCTTTTTTTTAAAACTGCACATAAAGCAGTTTTTAGTATTAACTTCTAAATCTAATTATAGAATTATGGTTTTACTTCAATTAATTGTTTAAATATAATCATTTACGCAGTGGCTGTCATTTTTATGACAGATTTATTTAAACATTAAATAATCAAGACATAACCAGTTAAGTAAAATATAACGAATATATAGGTGCATACTAATATGGTGCATACTAGGGGTGTGACGATATCTCGTGTCACGAGAGACTAATATGTGTCGAGATTTCTCGTCGAGGCGAAAAGTAGTGTCGTGATATTGCTATGACAGAGTGGTTAGGATGATTAGGAAAGAATATGCCACCGGCCACCGCTACGTTTACATTATGCCTCCACTGTCATTTTGCTTTGTATTTAAATAAAAAAACATTTAATTCAGTCGGATAATGGTCGCCGCCGCTCCATATTCACAGAGTATGTGTGATCGCGAAAGTGAAAGTAAACGCGATTTCAATACCCCGCATTTTGAAAGCGGCTCCCTGATGAATGCAAATATCTCTCAATATGAATACTGTTTTAGGCTGGGCAGTGTAGTTGTAACCATCTCTTAGCTCTGTATCATGCTTAAAGAAAATTTTGGTCTCTATTTGCACTTTGAATATTGAGAGAATGCGATTATAAAACCTTTTACAATACTTGAGTATTGTTGTCTTTTACTGCATATGATAATTCAGGGACGTGCACGGGAATTTTGAGGGGCAGTTGCTCTGACCTAAAAAAAAGGGCATTCCCTCAACTCAGGCGCTGGGCTCGTGCAGCGCTGCAGCCACGTAAACATAGTTTGCCCTTCCCCTACTGAATGAGGCTTTGCGAATATTTATTTATTTATTTTTTATTTTTTTTTCCCACCACGGAAGGGCAATGTGAGTCGAAAAGGGCATATGGGCAGTTGCCCGGGCAACCTGAGCAACCCCCCTGTGCACGTCCCTGTGATAATTCATACTCAGAAAGTACAACTGAAATGAGATTCATTACACGATGATTAGTTAAAACATTTCAAATACACCTGCAGAATATTTTTTCTAGTCATGTATTTCGCCATTAAAGGTGCTAAAGAGGATGTTTTGTTTTATACATTTTTGCAATATTACTTGAAACTGTCTTTACTAACGGATAAAAGACTATTTATTAGGTGCACTGAAAGTAATAATATTAATATACATCATCTGTGCACGAGGTAGGGCCTTAAAAACATCAGCCAATCGGGTGATGCCAATTGGCCCACTGGCTTGTCAATCACTGCCGTGACGTTCCTTGTGAGAGACGTGCGCGGATTGGCCCTCTGGCTTGTCATGCGCGGATTGGCCCTCTGGCTTGTCAATCACTGCCGTGACGTTCCTTGTGAGAGACGAGCGCGGCTGCGTGCCCCAGTAACTTTCCACACTCCATAGGTGCCACATGCAGTGTTTTTGTCAGGAGACAGGAGTAACAACTGCAGATTATGAGTTACCTGCGGTGAGTCCGACGTAATGAATCCAAAAATCACGACACAGCGAATGCCGGTGGTAAACACTCGTGTTCCAATACTCGTGCACGATTTTTGGGAGGCGTTCCTTTGAAGTGAGCTATGAAGGAGGGGGGCTGTTCTTACGCATGCGCTGATTTGAAAAACTCAGTAACAGTCTTTGGATTCTCAGTCGCCGAAAAAATTCTCTCTATCACCTTTAAGGATTTCTTAAAAATAGTGTGTAAAAATCTTGTCTCGTCTCGTTCTCGTGAACTCAATCTCAAGTCTTATCTCGTCTCTTGAGCTACCTGTCTCATCACACCCCAGTGCATACATTTCGTGAGAATTAATTTCTTGGCGAACTAACAATCTGTGGATTTGCCTGAGGTAAATGGTATGTGACACAGTGTTTACATTTTACAAGCTGTTTTATTGACGTATTTCCGCTGTTGAAACACTGATTGAGTGATTACACAAGATATTATACGTTTCAGTAAGTTGTACTGTATCTTTCAACATAACTATATATATATATACAATCAGGGGCGTTTCCTCCAAGTAGGCAAGGGAGGCAGTGCCTCCTCAAAAAAAAAAAAAATCCATATTACATATAAAACAACACAAATATTACGAATTATGACATTAAAAAGAGCGCAAGTCACGCGTATTTCTTAAGGAACACTGCCCAACAGCGACACCCGTAGGTAAAGTTACACAGAGGAGTCATGCCTCCCTTCCTCTCATAGGAATCCATAGAAAATCATCAGAACCCCGGCGTGCGGTGGGTTTTGTGGGGGGTAATTGAGAATGAATAGGGGAAAGTCACGTGACAGGAGGCAATGTCTCCATCGCGCTATGATTGGATGTAATTGGTTATGATTGGATATAATTGGTTTGTGTGATAAATCCCGCCTCTCGTTGACGTGCGCTTTCTGCGCGCGTAGGTTTGACTGAAACAAACTAGTGTCTCTCTCAGTGAATGGGACACAGATTTTAATAGTAAAATTTATAAAATATGTGTCAAATAATGTTCTTAGTCTTTTCTTCCTGTGGGGGAGACTACAATAACTGTGAATTAAATGGAAATCAAATTAAATACAATTTATTGTGTAACCAAAATACCAAAAATGCCCAAAAGAAAAAAAAAAAAACTTAGCGTGTGACTTTTAATTATAAACAAGCCCGAAATACACCGGGACTCTTATTTTGAAATGTCTGTACTATTGCAGGCTGATCCTTCAGATTCTTACAATCGTCTAAAATATTTTATATAATGGCCATAAAGTAGACATTGTAATAATTCATCAACTTGGGTTCATTAGCAATGCTTGGCATAAATCTCCACTTTTCATTGATTTAAAATCACTTTGAAGCAGTCTGAAGCGCTGTTGCATGAGTTTGTAGAACGCGCAACAGCGCCAACTTGTGACTTTGCAACATGCAGCGCCCGTGGGAATGTAACAGTTCTGACACACACATAACAAGCAGGTACGAAACGACTAGTTAATCGATCGCGGATGGTTTCATCTAGTATAAGAGGATAAAAATAATAAAAGCAAAAATGTGTCTCCGAATATACTTGGGCGGCCGTTATTATACGTGGGCGTCCCGCCCAAGTAAAGTCTATGGGTCTCATTCATGAAACATTCGTAAATATACGAGTAAATATGCGAGTGATTTGCGCGTAAAGAGACTTTCCCGAAAACTCTTCTCCTGATTCACAAATACTTCGTAAACGTCAGAAGTGATAGTGAAATGTGTGTGTGTGTTAATGAATTACAGTCAGTCGTAAATGGGACGCACGTGCACGCTCATTCTCAATTACCATAAATCCCGCCCATTAAATCCGACTGACAACTATATATGGGCATCATATTATGACACCAAACGAAGGATTTTGGACATTTATAGGAAACAATTTCCATAACAAATAAGGGGCCATTAGTTTGCCCAACCGTATTGAAATCTATCCATTATTTGATTAAAGTGCTCCGTTTGCAGATGCTATTACTGGCTCTCACAATAAAAGTAAAAAGAAAAAACGTATGTTTTTACTATATATAATATTTTTTTCAAAATGCTGTGTAAATATGTACCTTATTAAGGTGAATTAAAATGCAGCCTTATTAATGACCAAAATGTTCGGATGTTAAACGCACTATTTACGCGTGGCTGGGAGCAGGTGTAGATTTCTTTCGTACCAACTAACATTTGGAAAGTCAAAATACCCCTCTCGGCAAGTATTCTCGTAAACACATTCGATTATGTCTTAAGTGAACAAGGCGAGAATTCGGATGTGTATCTATCGGATGTGTGCGTGCATGGGGTCTTACTCTTAAAGCGCCAGCAACCTATAAATACCTGCTGTTGTCTGTCATGTAAATCAAACAAAAGTTTGCTTTAACAAAGATTAATCTATATTACATTTACACAGTGAACAGTTTCATTTTATATTTAATTATTACATTTCTGTACACGGAAATTAATACTACAGTTAGACCTTATACTTTATTTGTAACTTTATGTTGTATTTATCTGTGCTTGTAATCAGTGTACAGTATTTGTTCTTTTTACAGTATGTTCACTTGCCTTTAATAATGTATTAGTTAGGCTTGTAGTTTCTGCTGTGGTATCAGAGTAGTTAAAGTGGGCTAAGTAATAAATGCAAAGTTAAGTAACCCCCCAACCCCTAATTATTATTTTTTTGTGCTGATCCGAAAAATGATCCGATCCGTGACTTCATAACCGTGATGTGATCCAAACCGTGAGTTTTGTGATCCATTGAACCACTAATATATATATATATATATATATATATATATATATATATATATATATATATATATATATATATATATATATATATATATATATATATTAGTGGTGGGCCGTTAACGGTGTTAACGTGCTGCGTTAACGTGAGACTCTTATCGGGCGATAAAAAAAATATCGCCTTTAATCTATTCTCAAAGTTGGGTTGGGAGCTGGGTCTATACTACGCAAGATATGATGACTTTCAGCTTTCACCTTGATAGTTTAGCGCGGATGTATACCTAGCCGAATTGACCCTTCGCAAAGACCCGCCCCCCTTAGTTACTGTTGCTTTGTCCGACAAGCTGTGGCGCTGTCACGCCACACACAGTGAAAAATGCATCACGGAGCAAAGAGGACACTGACAACACGTCGACAGACAAGACAGAGCAGGTTACTTATGATATTAAACAAAGTCCCAGCTTTAAAACTGTGTAGTTTTTAAGAAATTAAAACAATAAAACCGTTTTGTTGCTCTTTAATATGTCGTGACCATGGTCGTGACTGATTGCTGTAGCCCCTCGGCTCAAGAGGCTCGTAACCGATCATCTCTTACTACGAGTCCATTTATAACATCAAATAAACATGAATGAACATGAGAATCAATGTTGTTTCAAACGCGGAAAGATGTTAATATACACAATTTTTCAAGTTTAACTCCACCGAGGTTAATCTTCTAACTCCTGACTGCTTTGTCGGACAAAATGGCGGATTACTTTTAGTCATTATTTGGGTAGCACACATATTCTGAATGTTTTCGGCAGAATTCAAATGAGAAATTTTAATCTAGATTAATTCCAAGATTACAGTGAGATTAATCTAGACTAAAAAAAATAATCCCACCACTAATATATATATATATATTAGGGGTGTAACGGTACACAAAACTCACGGTTCGGTACGTACCTCGGTTTTGAAGTCACGGTTCGGTACAGTTTTCGGTACAGCAGGTGGAGAGAAAACTAAACATAAAATTGCTTTTTTTTATTATTAAACAGAGGTTTACTGAACAAATTGTGTTTTTGTCTTTAAATATATTAAATTAAATTAAAACTAAAAATTTCTTAAGGATAAAAAAAAATTATCTCTGCTAATGCTATAAACTATGTAGGGAGCCCTAACTTGAAAGAAGCCCAAACTATTAGCCTAAATTCAATTGCTTTTTATTTTTAGATAAAATAATCAACACTCAAATAACAAATTGTATGCAAACCTGTAAGCTGCACCTAAGGCAGTTTTTGCATTAACTTCTAAATGTTTTTACTCCAATTCGTTGTTGAAATATAATCATTTCTACACAGTGGCTGTTATTTTAACATCAGATTTATTTAAACACACATTAAATAGCCTAATCAGGATATCACTAAAAGGTTAAGTAAAATAATGAATATATTGGCTAATACAGTGCATATATTAAGCGAAAGAGTTAATTTCTCTAGCGAACTAACAAGCTGTGAACACTGAATGGCTTTTCTGAGGTAAATGCATCATGACATATTGTTGAGTACGGACGCTTTCATTGATGTCTTTCCACCGTTGAAACACTGAATGAGCGATTACATGAGATATGACCGTTTCAGTAAGTTGTACTGAATCTTGCAACATACCTTCAGATGTTCTTTCATGTTTATTCTGTAACTAGTATTAAGGAGGAAGAGATGAACACATTCACTTGCGCTCCGCGCTCGCGCTGCCGGTTGAACTGAGGAGCCTGTACAGTGATCTGTCACCCCACATCAAAGCACGCCAAAATGGCATTTTCGGTTTAAACTTCATGATTTCGTGGACAGAATTTGAAGGATGACACTTTGTTTCTTATCGAAAGTAACAAAACGCAGAGCTTATTGCGGTTATTGGTGGTGAATATTGGTTGCAATGTAATGCTTCGGTACACACGTGCACCGTACCGAAAGCCCTGTACCGAAACGGTTCGGTACAAATACGTGTACCGTTACACCCCTAATAAATAAATATATATATATATAATATATATATATATATATATATATATATATATATATATATATATATATATATATATATATATATATATATATATATATATATATATATAATATAGGTGCTGTTGATATAATTAGAATATCGTGAAAAAGTTCTTTTTTTTATTGTAAATTATTTAAAAAAATGAAACTTTCATTTATACTAGATTCTCTACATGTAAAGTAAAACATTTCAAAAGTTGTTTTTTTTTTTGTTTGTTTTTTTATTTGTTGATTAGAGCGTACAGCTAATGAAAGTCCAAAATCCAGTCTCTCAAAATATTAGAATATTTACATTTGAGTTTCATTAAATGACCATCCCTACAGTATAAATTCCGGGTATCTCTTGTTCTTTGAAACCACACTAATGGGGAAGACTGCTGACTTGGCAATGGTCCAGGAGACAATCACTGACACCCTCCACAAAGAGAGTAAGTCACAGATGGTCATTACTGAATGTGGTGGCTGTTTACAGAGTGATGTATCAAAGCATATTAAATGCAAAGTTGACTTGAAGGAAGAAATTGGGTAGGCAAAGGTGCACAAGCAACAGGGATGACCACAAGCTTGAGAATACTGTCAAGTAAAGCCGATTCAGACACTTGGGAGAGCTTCACAATGAGTCAAACGAAGCCGGAGTCAGCGCATCAAGAGTCACCACACTCAGACAGGAAAAGGACTACCAAGCCACTTCTGAAACAGAAACAACGTCAGAAGCATCTTACCTGGGCTAAGGAGAAAAAGAACTGGACAGTGAACAGTGGTTGAAAGTCCTCTTTTCAGATAAAAGTAAATTTTGCATTTCATGTTGAAATCATGGTCCCAGAGTCTGAAGGAAGACTGGAGAGGCACAGAATCCAAGCTGCTTGAAGTCTAGTGGAAAGTTTCTAAAGTCAGTAATGATTTGGGGGGCCGTGACATCTGCTGGTTTTGGTCCATTGTGTTTTATCAAGTGCAAAGTCAATGCAGCAATCTTGCAGGAGATTTTGGAGCACTTTATGCTTCCATCTGCTGACAAGCTTTATGGAGATGCTGATTTCCTTTTCCAGCAGGACTTTAGCACCTGCCCAGAGTGCAAAAACCACTTCCAAGTGATATTGATATTACTGTGCTTTATTGGCCATCCAACATGCCTGATCCCTGAATCTATGGGATATTTTCAAGAGAAAGTTGAGAAACAGTCGATCCAACAATATACAGATCTGAAGGCTCAATAGTGCCTCAGCAGTGCCACAGGCTGATCACTTCCATGCCACACTTCACTGATGCTGTAATTTGTGCTAGGAGCAAGTCATTTGTTGTAATATGTGCTGTTGACCAAGTATTGAGTGTACAAATGAACATACTTTTAAGAACTTGAACTTTTCTGTTTTGAAAATCAATTTTTTGATTGATCTTAGGAAATATTCTAATATTTTGAGATACTGGATTTTGGACTTTCATGAGCTGTACGCTCTAATCATAAAACATAAATAAATAAATAAATAAATAAAAACTTTTGAAATGTTTTACTTTACATGTAGGGAACCAGCACCTGTGTGTGTGTGTGTGTGTGTGTGTGTGTGTGTGTATGTGTATATATATATATATATATATATATATATATATATATATATATATATATATATATATATATATATATATATATATATATATATTGTGGTGAGGGGGGGCGTGGTTCAGCGAAGTCTGCAACGGCAGAGAGCGTCAGGAGACGCGTGGTAAACGAGCGGGTTGAATGCAAATCACGAACACCTGTTTCTCATTCCAGTAATTGGCACGGAGACAGGATAAAACGCCAGGAGAAGCAGGAGTGTGTGTGAGAGAGAGAGAGAGAGAGAGAGGGACTGCTGACTGAGACTGCTGGAGCTGATCAGGAGATCAATGCTGGAGTGAAGCCCGTCTGTAGATGTGGATTGTTTGATTGTGCGTTGCACAGACTTTTTGTTTATTTTTCTTGGTGAAATAAAAACTCAGTCAGGAGTCAAAGCTGACCCTTGTCCTCTTCCTTCCCTGACGAACTTGATCATTACTATATATATATATATATATATATATATATATATATATATATATACACACAGTACTGTGCAAATGTCTTTGGCACGTCAGTATTTTCACCCCCTTAAAAAGGTTTTAAGCTGATTAAAAAGGGAGAGAGAAATCAGGAGAGGGAAGCAATGGCCCGCCACATACAGCAGCCTTCACCTGGGTAAAGGCCTGCTGGCACAGCTCCGTCCACTGGACCGTATATGGTGGTGAGGTCCGAATAATTAAAATCAAAAAATGTTTTAGAATGATTTCTGAAGGATCATGTGAGACTGAAGACTGGATTAACGATGCTGAAAATTCAGCTTTGCCAACACAAGAATAAATTACATTTTAAAATATTTTCAAATAGAAAAGTCATTTTAAATTGTAATAATATTTCACAATATTACTGTTTTTACTGTATTTTTAATTAAGTAAATGCACCCTTGGTGAGCAGACGAAACTTCTTTTAAAAACATTAAAAATCTTACCGATCCCAAACTTTTGAGCGGTGTGTATATATATATATATATATATATATATATATATATATATATATATATATATATATATATATATATATATATATATATATATATATATATATATATATGTATGTATACACACATCAAAACATCCCACCACTGGCCAGATGATACGCAAACTATTTTTCTCAAACCAGAGTCTCGCTAGTAAAGTTTTGATGATGCAAATTGTAATCAAGGTAAAGACTATTGCGGTGACTTACACTAATCTTACATTAAGCACATGTGAGTCCATTATATTGATGCACAAACAAACCATGTATGTGTATTTGTGTATTTGTGTACATTTCATTCACGTTACATTCATGTTGGTTCCACACACATTCATGTTTATGTTTCTGTGTTTAGTTATTCTGAATAGATCTGTGTACTGTAGTATAAGAAGTCAGGTCAAGACGGTATGTTGGTTTAGGTTGTTTTTTTTTTTTTTTGCATCTCTGAAAGTTTTTTTTTTTCATAGGTGCTTTAGTGTGCATTAATTTATGAATTATATGGACTCCTTATATCATTTGGTTATTTGGTTTCCTTTTGGAGTCTCCAAGTGTCCTTTTTGGGAAAGACACCTAAATTTACCTTGAAATATATATATATATATATATTATCAAAAAAATACAGTTTTGTGAGAATCACCTTTCATTCTGATGGTTTACTCTTGCTGGATATAGCAAATAATGACAAAATGAAAATGTTAAACATGATACATGGTGTATGCAAAAAGGTGCGATTAATTACAATTAAAAATTTTAATCTATTGACAGCCACACGTTAGGTTTCAGTATCTTTGTGGGGGCTCTCCACTAACATTATGACTTTTATATCAGACAGCATGTGACCTCTCGTCTTTTGTGCTGAATTCAAAGGCAGAAACATAAAGAATGAATCATGTGACAATGGATATGCTGACCAGACATTGAATTCTTATGCTACATCTACATCCATTCCTTGCTTTTCATGGTTACAGCTAGCTGTATTTTTGATGAAAGGCTGTTAAATGTTATGTGTTAACTTATAATAAGATTATTGTTGTTTAACACCTTCAGAATGATGTAACACATTTATCTAATTTAACATTAAAATTGTTTGATTCTATTCTGTGTGATTCTAAAGACGAGATGGAGCAACAAATATTAGTATGATGGAGAAAGTACTTCTTAACAGCTAATTTATTTATAAATCAAATAAAATGGTAATTTGCAGTCTTTGCATAGTGAAAATGATCACTGAAGCAAAAAGTATTAAACATTTACTAGTAAAACCCATGCACTGATATTATTGTTCTTTAATGCTTATGAACTGCATAAAGTATAAAGTATAAAGTGTAAAGTATAATGTATCCAATGTTTAAATACTTTCAGATTTCAGCAGATTCAAAATATAAGATTAATTGCATTAACTACTTAAAAAAATCAGTGATTAATTCTCATTGAGTATTTTAATTAGGACTGTCAATTGAATCATTTTAACTTGATTAATTATAGGATGTGCTAATTAATTAATGACAATAATCATAGTTAATTGTATACTTTATTGAATAATATTTGTATAGAAAAACAACCAAAAAGTGTCTTTAAATGGCAGTATATTTGCTTTATTTATGTATAATTTATCATAAGCCAATCATTGATCTAAACTCCATAGCAATCCATTGTGCAACCTTGGAAACCTTGACTCATTGGAAATACTACATTTCTGCAAAAAACTGAAATACGTTGCTCTAGGTACAATTTGATACACTTTTTAGGTGACATCCACAAGAGACGCTATAGAGAATACGAACCGACGTCACGCCTCGTTGCATGCCGGGGCGGCGCCGCCATTTTGACAGGATCGCCCTCTATTACTCGTACTGAAATCAATACATATTCTTGCTTACCTTTTGTTTTGTTTCTGCCATTAAGTGGAACGTTAACTTTTTTAATGGTATCGTTTGCAGGGAATAGAAGCTATTTTATTGCATAGCATGATCATTTTATTTATTTTTATTTTTTTCACTAAAGTTTTGTAGCATTTTGTTTACAATGTTGATCTGTTTACCGTGTCACACGCTGGACGCTCACCGCTGCTTCAGCTATCGTATGAATATCCAAATAAATCTATGTGATCAACACACAGAGAAAGTCGATTCATTTATTTGTTGGACACGTTTAAATGATGCTTAAACGAGCATATTGAGTAGGCCTACAACTTGTCATTGTAATTCCCCTTTTCCATGATCACAGATGAGGAGAATTTTGGGTCAAATCCAGCAGTCAGACGGACACGAACACACTGTATTTTTATATTTATTTTAACAAATGACAACCACACTAAGCTTCCTACCTTTATAAAACCGTTATGAAGAAAATGTATAAAATGCTTGCGTTTTAAGTGATACTGAAAGTTTATATTTTGGTCTCATCCGTTTTTCTGCATGTGCTTTATTTGTAAATAGAATTTGGTCTCTTTAATATCAGTCTAAGTGCATTAAGCGTTTTCTTGAGAGGACATGAGAGGAAACCGTTTAAGATATAAACGTGTTGCGCTCATATTTTGGGCTCATTTGCATATCTCCACACAGTATGCTTTAATAAATATGTACAGAATTGTTTGCTTGTCACATGAAGTGTTTTTCTTGTTAAGCATTTGAATGTCCCCGTCAAGTTCTGCTAATTCACGAGCACTGTGAGAGTCAGACTTGCAAAGGTAATATTAATTATTAAACCAAACGAAATCAAAACGTTCAAAAACACTTAGCAATGTCATTTTTTTTATTGAGTGATAAGCAGTGTGTTTAATCAGTGCCATTAATAATAGATTTGCCATCCGGCGTCTTCTCGTCATCTCCTCGACCTGCTTTCCCTTGGTGTTTTTACACGTAGAAAAGGCAAACACTTTTTCACAGTCTTGTTTTCTCACAGAACGATGATCTGAGTTACTATCACAATTATCGATGCAGCATTAATGACACATAATGGTGACAATTTTTCACAATCATGACAGAAAAAAAATTACTGCACTAAACTCAATAACGGAAAGGCTGCGCGATCCTGTCAAGATGGCGGATAAACAAAGAATTTACCCAGAACTCAATGCGGCGTAACGTCAGATTCGTATATTGTGTATTTCTCCATTGCAGATGCGTAAAAAAACTTAAAAAAAAATGCCTGAGTCATTGATATGATAATGATAATGCTGTGCTTGTGTCGTGTTTCATGGCAGTTTCAAAGTGAAATGGCATCTTCAGTTTTCTCCAGAACAGTTAAACGTGACATTTTGTTACGTGTTTATATATAATGTAATATATATATTGTTTATATACTATTAGAGTTTTTATTAATATTTTGAATTTGTTTTCTGTTTTATTACAGTTGTTGTATGTATAGACCTTTTTTACAAGAATCGGAAATCACGTGACGCCGGGTAAATGCGTCTATGGCTATTAGATTGATATGCTCTTTTCTCAAATATCGCTTCTTACCTTTTCTGTTTTCCAAGTTGCTGTTGTATAATCTACAAAGAAATTATTTTCTACTTGTTTGTATCTTATACGGCCACTTAGGCCGTTGCTCAAATTTGCCGGCAGGTGGTTTTATATTACCAGCTGTCATATTTTAGGCTACGGCTACGCAGCTACTCATTCAGCAATTTCAGCGATCGTATTACATACGACGAACATTATTTTTAGAATTTATTCATTAAAAAAAAAATAAAAATAAAAATATATTTATACTTCAGTGGGGGATATAAAGTCGTTTAAAAATATATAGCATGTTAATCTCATATGGCATTACATCCCACATTCAAGCATTATGTTATAAATAATCAAGATCGATAAAAATTATTAAACTAAGACATAATTAATTTCCATTCATATTAAAACACCACACTGTACTATCAGACTTTGCATTAATGTTGAAACAGCACAATACTGTGCATAATACACACTTTGAAGATGATGACGACTGGAAAATATGAGCGAGAGATGACTGAAGTAGAAATATCAGGGTGCGAGCGGTCCTGTTTTATGAATCAGAGGATCAGGCTTGCGAGATAAGGGAGCTGCCAGCTGATCACTTCCCCAGCACGTCGCTAAAAACACAGTGCCTACATCCCAATGTGCATATCCACCCTAAATAGTACTGAATACTAATGTCACATAGACTACTATTTGGATGGTAGTGTGCACGCTGAGATGCACGCACTACAGTACGTGAAGCACGATAATGCACAGCCGCGCTAAAAAGACACAAAAAAATATAACCAGTTTAAACGCCATCACTTCGAATTATATATTACATTTAGCTCTTAATGAGAGCTCTGTAGTCTCACCAATAATTCACCAAGAACGTTCAAACATTTTCATGACATTAAATTCGTAAAACCACTTTGATTCCCGAGCTGGTTCTGAGCGAGGCTATCTATCACTGTAACCGGAAAAACTTTTACCCAGTGTGGATCATTCCGGAAGCCAAACTTTCCCAACAAAAACGCGCTCCCTCAGCTGGACTGAGAGGCAAAAGAACCTGCTGCATGACTGGATTTAGAGGAAACTGCGAAAACGTGACTAAAACTAACGAATTACACTAAAGGTTGGACTCTAAAGTGTTCCTTATATATATATATATATATAACATGTCAAATAAACCTAATACGATATTGACATGCAGCCAGGAATCGTGTTTCCTGACATTTATATGTGCCTGATTTCGACGGAAATAACATACATAAAGCAAATCTGCCTGTGAATATTTTATATAACTCCAATATCGGTAAGTCTAAATCTGCGTAATCACTTATATCAATGTTATATCGTCATATTGTCCAGCCTTAAAACATATATAGTTTTTGTCAGTGTTGTTTATTTAAAAACACCAAATTATGCAGAATATAAGATGGCAAATAGGTCCGTGTACGTTTTGATAGTTTGTTTTCCAATTTGAAATGAAATGCGCAGAAACGAGAAAATGGTCGTTTCCCGTTTTTTCGTTTGTTAAAAAAAAAACTGAAAAACGAGATTGACTCGATTTTTGTTTTTTTCGGGTCACGGATAGAAAACGGAAACACGACTTCAAAACTCGTTTTCCACATGTGGGCGGTCATTACACGCCCCTTTCAGCCGATTGGTCAATCAAATCTGAGCCAGTGACATCATCTTCAGTTCGTTTAACAAAATAACAGTCCTCTGCCGCTATATCAGTAGATGTCATAAATCGGCTTTCTTCTGTGCAACCTAACGCGTATTTCACAAATATTTATTTCAGAAATGTTAATCAGCACACAGACTGTTGTAATGCTGTTTGTAGTGTGGCGACACGAGGCCACTCTCATATTCAAATATATATAAAGTAGCGACTACGCCACCCCAACCTGAATCAGTCGGGGAAATATCAACTAAGGGCACACAATTTCTTCCCACAATCACCAAACCATGAGACGTGGATATGTACAAAAAAAGCACTTTATTGAATCATAGTTTAAAAAAAAGAAAAAAGAATCATGGGTTATGATGGGTTATTAAGCAATGCAATGCTGGTGGCAGTCAACCACTCCAGACTACTAATATTTAGATAAAGAACAAATTGATCACCACACCAACAACAATTCTCGCCACTGAGCTGGGGTGCGCCCAGAGGAGGGCAGTCTAAGCAGTGGGCTTCACAACGACCCCCATTGAGTATCCCCCGGCGCACAAAATCTCACAAGCACCCACACACTTAGTGCAATCCACAGCAAGGAAATCCACACCACACAAGTTTGGGAAAGGAGAATTTCCACCCTCCAAAAATAGCCCGCCTGCCCACTTCGGGTCACCCCGGCTCCTACAAAGAGATGAAAAAAACAAAAAAACAAAAAAAAAAACACAATTTAATAACGACAAAAAAAAAAAAAAAAAAGGAATCAAAATACAAAGGCAAAACAACACTAGTCATAAATCATACCACAATAAACAAAACCTAACACAATCACAAAATTTAACAGGTCTTTAGGAAAAGGAAACAAAATAAATTATATTAAAGGGCTCAAAAATATATTATACATACTTGGCTATCAAAAAAAAAAAAAAAAAAAAAAAAAAAGACACTAAAAACAGAGCCATACTACTACAAGATTGTTAACAAACCAAAGAAAAAGAATTCAACAAGGAGCAACAGATTAAACTGAAAAAATCCAAAACACACAAAGACAACATAGAACAAATAAGAGAAAACAGATCGGATATAACAAACCCAAAAAGCAAAAAAAAAAAAAAGAAGAAACAAAATAAAGCAAAACAGCAGTGTTGGAACTAGGCCATGCAGCGATAGGTCCCACCCAAGTTACTGGCCTAAAATACATTAAAACATTTTCATTAAAATAACATACCTTCAGGACGGTCATAGGGACATAAGTGGGTTTACATACCAACCAGCAGGACTTCCGATTAAATATCCGGCAAACCAATTCCTTAAAATTCACTGAATGGAAAAATATCGTATATCATATCAAATATCATATCGTGCACGCACCAAAAAAATAAATAAATACACTGTGCGTACCTAGAGGGAGAGCAGCCGCCCTTCACAGCACACTGTGTTATACATTCCAGCATTTTCTTTTCATACGGGAACTATAGCGATAACGCAGGAGAGCCAACACTTTTAAGCAGTCTTAAGAGTAACCACAAACAGACACCAGCTGCACAGAAAAGTCAGTCACCAAACCATTTAAATACTAAACCATATCCAGGACGAGCAAACACCTACCTCAAATAGAGCAGCGGACTACCGGAAACCCAGACGCAAAAATGACGTAGTGACGCGATCGTACACTAGCCTGTGGAAGCTCTCTTTATATACACCTACCGCTCAATCAACACTCCCTATGGGCGGAGATACCCATGAACGGCATTTTACCACAATCTACCCCCCACTTTTACATCGCTGACCCGACGATAAAAAAAACTAATGGTAACTATACCACCTCAATTCCAAGGCCTAAAAATAGCAACTACAGAATTAGATGCAGAAGGAGTAGAGGGTACAACCCTCCCTGTGCGAGGGAGATGATGGGGATTGGAATGATAACCAGCAGTTACCGTCCTGTATGCCTTACCGAGGTCCCCCTTGCCTCCGGCGGCCCAGTCCCCCAGGCACTCGATACTGGTGCAGTGCTGACTTCTACTACCTCCAATTCACCCGAAAAACTTACTGGTTCTGAAGTAGCCAAATCTAAAGCCCCTCGCGGTGACTAAGACCCAGTTCGCATAGGCAGGTCTGATGTCCCAAATTCCCCATGCACGGCAGCAGGACCTCCGAGTATCACCCCTACCAGGTCTACTTCCTCCTCTTCCTGTCCTGACCCTTCAAGGGACTCTAACTGTTTACCTGAAGATACCTCAACAGGAGCGTCCTTCAGAACTCGCCCTTTGAGCAGTGAACGGTGTACATTTTTTACCTTGCTCAAGTCATCCCTAGGTGCTATGGAATAGACCCCACCACCCTCCTTAGGGGCCTGCACCACCTGATACTCAATCGGCCTCCACAGGTCCTGTATCTTATGACGACCCTTGTAGCCCTGCTCTCTGAGGTACACCAACTGACCCTCTAACAGGGGTATATCCTGGACCTGCTGATCGTGTCTTACCTTACGTCTCTGTGCATCTACCTGTAACCGCTCTTTGGCACCCTCAAACGCCACTTGTAGCCTGGCTTGATGTTCCCGAATCCATTCGTGCACACTGCCAGCAACCGGTTCCTGCACTCTACCCAACAGGAAATCTACCGGCAACCGTGGTTCCTGTCCCAACATTAAAAAGTAAGGTGACTCACCAGTTGCTTGATGCGGAGTGGTATTATAATAAAAGAGGACCTGGGGCAAACATGCCACCCAGTTCCTCTTCCTAGATACCGGCAGAGTGCGCAACAGATTATGCGCTCGCACTGCCCGTTTCCGGCTGGATGGTAGGGGGTCGTGCGAGACTTCCCCACTTGGTACAGACCACAAAGCTGATGGATCAATATGGACTCAAAATTCCGCCCCTGGTCCAAGTGTAGACGACCTGGAATGCCAAATTTGTAAAACCATTCGTTAACCAAGGCCTGAGCCACCGTTTCAGCCCGCTGGTCCCGAGTAGGAACAGCCAGGGTATATTTACTGAAAACGTCAGTCATCACCAGCACATTTTCCACCCCTGACCTGGATGGCTCCAGCACTGTAAAGTCAATGGCAAGAATTTAATTTGGCCTTGAAGCCAAGAGATGGCCCATAAAACTCTGGGCCACTGGTGGAATGTCTTTAGCAGACTGACATCTTTCACATACCTGGCACCAACGAGCGACATCTGAGGCCAGACCAAGCCAGTAACATCGCCGCCGAACCAGCTGAGCCATTCGTTCAATGCCCTGATGCCCATGACACTGATGTAACTGTGTAAGCACTTCTGACTTCAGAGCGGCGGGCAACAATAGCTGCAAGATCTCCTCCCCACCATTAGGACAATGGACCTTACGATAAAGTACCCCGTCTCGCTCCACGAAACGGTCCCACTGTCGGAGCAACTTCATGGCCTCACTAGACAGCTGCGGACGTTCATCCATCCCCGGACGAGCCTTCCTCTTCCAAAAGGGCAGAATCTCGGAGATGACAGGGTCCTGTACCTGAAGTAAACCAAAATCGATACCAGAGGAATTTGGCAAGGTAGTGATCACTGATTGTTGTACCTCTACCACTGGCTCAGCCTCTCCCACTTGCTGCAACAGCGCTGGCACTGCAGTTCCTAGCCTTGATTCACCAAGCACTTCGTTCCTTGGAAAATTCTGCCGGGAAAGGGCATCAGCATTCTTATTGCTTTTCCCTGACCTATAACGGATCTGAAAATTGAATGCAGCCAGCTGGGCGGCCCAACGCTGCTCGGTGGTTCCCAGTTTTGCTGTGGACAGATGGCTTAAAGGATTATTATCCGTGTAAACTACACACTGGCTACCCAACATGTACTCTCTAAATTTCAGTCATGGCCCACTTGAGCGCCAAAAACTCCAACTTCATGGAGCTATAGTTATCCATGTTGCGCTCAGCGGGCCTCAGACTGCGACTAGCATATGCAATTGGACGCACCCTCCCTTCATGTTCCTGTGAGAGGACCGCCCCCAACCCACCATAACTGGCGTCCACATCCAGGATGAAAGGTTGCGAAAAATCAGCGTATGCGAGTACCGGGGCAGTAGTGAGTTTTACCTTTAAATCCTCGAAGCTCCTCTGGCATTGTTCACTCAAGGCGGACATAAACTTTGCTCCAACTTGCTTTCTGAGCTTGCCCTTGCCACCGGAGAATTCTGCAGCCAACCTATGCAGAGGGTCTGCAATCTTAGCAAACCCCTCTACAAAACGACGGTAATAGCTAGCAAAACCGAGAAAAGAATGTAGCTCAGTAACATTAGACGGGCAGCGCCACTGAGCCACTGCTTGAATTTTACTGGGGTCTGTGGCCACACCCTCAGAGGAAATCACATGGCCCAAGTACCTTACCTCTGACTGAAGGAACACATACTTCTCCAGCTTGGCCTTGAGGCCCTCTCGCTCCAGTCGTCCCAAAACGATCTCCAGCCGTTCCAAGTGCTGCTCGACAGAGGAAGAAAATACCACAATATCATCCAAATACAGTAGTAATGACTGACACTGCTGGTCACCAAACAAACGCTCCATTAACCCCTGGAAAGTACTAGGGGCATTGCAAAGCCCAAACAGCATTCTATTCCACTCGAACAAACCGAATGGGGTACAAAAAGCAGTCTTGTGTTTGTCCTTCTCATTGACGGGGACCTGGTTATACCTGCTAGTTAAATCCAAAGTAGAAAACCAGCAGGCACCGGTTAACGCGTCCAGAGACTCCTCAATACGAGGTAAAGGAAATGCATCTTTCCTCGTCTTGGAGTTCAGCTGGCGATAGTCTACGCACATGCGTAGACTCCCATCTTTCTTCTTCACAAGCACAATGGGGGAAGCATATGGGCTACAACTTTCCCGAAACACTTGAGTCTCCAATAACTGGTTAATATATGCCCTAACTGCTTCATAATCGGATGGAGGTACACGCCGATATCGCTGCCGAATAGGAGCATCATCCAAGAGAGGAATATCATGGGAGATCAAACCTGTACACCCTAAATCTCCTTCAAAAGTAGAAAACACCGACTGATATTTCCAAAGGAGTGCCTTAACTTTACTCTGGTCTTCCGCCGACAAACAAGATAGATCCACTGCATCCAGCTGTCCCTGCCCCATTGGCACACCTGTTTGAGAAGAGAAACAGCCCCTGGCCTAACCTCAGAAACTCCAGGGGGCAAACTAACAACAGACACGCGAGTTAAGGAACCTATTACCCAACGAGGGAACAACAAAGCATCGGTAGTCCCTACATTCACAACGGGCACATAAACAGTACCCTTGACTACTCGCACGAGAGCGGGAGAAATTAAAAGACCTACAGGAAGCCCATTTTCTGGAGGCTCCAGGAGTACAATGCCATTAGAATAATTTTCTGAACAAGTAGCAGCTAAAAAATTTAATTGTGCCACCTGGTATACGGTCGGCTCGAGGACCACGTACCTTTACATTACCCATTCTCTCGGTAGGACGCTGAATGCTCGCCTGATGACAATATTGCAATGCTGAATGGTACGAGATGGATTCCGTAATTGGGCTACACTCTGGGCAAGCTGGATTAACTGTTCTTGCTGCCGTTTTAACATTTCCCTAAGTTCACTCATCTCAGAGTGCTGCGGAGACTGATCTAGCTGCGGACGTATACCACTTTGCACCCCATATTGTAAGCCATGAGCTAGTGGAACTGAATGGCTATGATTCTTTGCTCCTCCAGGCATACCCTCACGTTCCCACCTAATCGCGTCACTACGAATGTCCAGCAGGGTAGCGGTGGGTTGACGACGCACTAACTGCTTCAGTTCACGTCAAAGAGCACTGTCAAGAGCATGCTCCACGAATTGGTCACGCAGAAGTACTTCAGCGTTTGGCAACAAAACTGGTGACTGCTGCTTAACTTTCTCCAGGAGACCCATGAGGGCAAGAGAAAACTCCAACAATGTCTCACACTCCTGTTGCCTCCTGGAGAAGAAAGCCCCCTGCAAGGCGACATATGACTGAGTGCACCCATACAGTTCCTTTAGAGCGGAGATAATCTTACTGGGATCTTCCCGTTCACTAATGGGCCTATACTTAATTTCTTCGCGTGCCTCCCCCTCTAAGTGATTGAACAAAAAGAAGGATTGGTCCGCCACAGATAAATGCCGTGCCCGCATGCAAGCCTGCACTTCTTCAACCCACTCATTGATCCCTATGCCAGACCTACCATTAAACTTTGTTTTTATACAGAGGGACTGAAAATGTCCAAACTTTTCAGTTAGTGCAACGTCCACTGGTTGAGAAACACTTACCGATGGCCCAGGTGTACCTGGAGCACCACTACTAGGACCAGGGGAACTGGCCAGGGCCTGCTCTTGTGGCAACTTAAAATTGTCAGCTCTTAATTGAGCTACCAATTCTCTTAGTTCCTGCAATTCATCTTTCATGGTTGTAAAAATCACACAAATGCAAAGAAACTTACCACAATCCCGAATAGAGAATGGTCACAGGTAAGGATGGAACTAAACTTGCCAAATATGGCTCTCCCAGCCCAATAAACACTGCTGTTTTGCTTCTGAAAAAAAAATAAAAAACACAAAGCACCAAAAAAAACAAAAATCACACAACAATATTACCACCAATATCCACGTCTCAAGTCTGTATATTTAGAAGGAAACACCCTGCCGACTACGCCAAATGTGGCGACACGAGGGCACTCTCATATTCAAATATATATAAAGTAGCGACTACGTCACCCCAACCTGAATCAGTCGGGGAAATATCAACTAAGGGCACACAAGTTCGAATTTCTTCCCACAATCACCAAACCATGAGACGTGGATATGTACAAAAAAAAAAAGCACTTTATTGAATCATAGTTTAAAAAAAAAAAAAAATGAATCATGGGTCATAAAGCAATGCAATGCTGGTGGCAGTCAACCACTCCAGACTACTAATATTTAGATAAAGAACAAAATGATCACCACACCAACAACAATTCTCGCCACTGAGCTGGGGTGCGGCCAGAGGAGGGCAGGCTAAGCAGTGGGCTTCACAACGACCCCCATTGAGTATCCCCCGGCGCACAAAATCTCACAAGCACCCACACACTTAGTACAATCCACGGCAAGGAAATCCACACCACACAAGTTTGGGAAAGGAGAATTTCCACCCTCCAAAAATAGCCCGCCTGCCCACTTCGGGTCACCCCGGCTCCTACAAAGAGATGAAAGGGAAAAAAAAAAAACACAAATTAATAACGAAAAAAAAAAAAAAAAAAAAAAAAAAAAAGGAATCAAAATACAAAGGCAAAACAACACTAGTTATAAATCATACCACAATAAACAAAACCAAACAAAATCACAAAATTTAAAAGGTCTTTAGGAAAAGGAAACAAAATAAATTATATTAAAGGGCTCAAAAATATATTATACGTACTTGGCTATCAAAAACAAAAATGACACTAAAAACAGAGCCGTACAACTACAAGATTGTTAACAAACCAAAGAAAAAGAATTCAACAAGGAGTAACAGATTAAACTGAATAAATCCAAAACACACAAAGACAACATAGAACAAATAAGAGAAAACAGATCGGATATAACAAACCCAAAAAGCAAACAAACAAAAAAAAAATAAAAAAAATAAAAAAATAAAGCAAAACAGCAGCGTTGGAACTAGGCCATGCAGCGATAGGTCCCACCCAAGTTACCGGCCAACCAGCAGGACTTCCGATTAAATATCCGGCAAACCAATTCCTTAAAATTCACTGAATGGAAAAACAGAGCGTTACACATTCACCCAATAAACTCATATCGTGCACGCACCAAAAAAATAAATAAATACACCGTGAGTATCTAGAGGGAGAGCAGCCGCCCTTCACAGCACACTGTGTTATACATTCCAGCGTTTTCTTTTCATACGGGAACTATAGCGATAACGTAGGAGAGCCAACACTTTTAAGCAGTCTTAAGAGTAACCACAAACAGACACCAGCTGCACAGAAAAGTCAGTCACCAAACCATTTAAATACTAAACCATATCCAGGACGAGCAAACACCTACCTCGAATAGAGCAGCGGACTACCGGAAACCCAGACGCAAAAATGACGTAATGACGCGATCGCACACTAGCCTGTGGAAGCTCTCTATATATACACCTACCGCTCAATCAACACTCCCTATGGGCGGAGATACCCATGAACGGCATTTCACCACAGTAGTTTAATATGCATGGTGAAACTGCGCTACCCACACAGAGGAGAGGATGAAAAGCACAGATAAAAAAAAAAAAAAAAAAGTTTATGTTTTTTATTTTATTCTATTTTGAATAAATAGAATAAATCACAATAAATAAGTAGTGTAAGAGATTTTGAAAAACGAACAATAGCTCATCTCACTTTATTTATTTTATATAACCTAACATTGCCTGCTGAATATAGGCTAATGTTAATAACCCTTTGGTTAAAAGATTGAGGGAATATGTAAAGATCAAACATTAAAGATCAAAATTACAGCCACTAGCTATTTTTATGACAAAAATAATATATAAATGTTAAGCCAAAACTAATTAATTTAAAGCTGAACTGAAACAGAAACCGGCGTTAACCTAGGCTCTCTAATTTGACACAAATCCAAATGTTTCAATATTCACGATTTGGAGGCTAAACTATATTTATTATTTGAACGCTTTTATTGTAGCCTACACAGACTACTTAAAATGAGCAGTATAACTTTTATATATTTGGTTGAATAGGCTATGTTTTGACAGTTAACAGTGATGTCAAGTTACTAAAACTGATGTTGTGTGTGCGCGTGAGGCGCCGACGCATTTACTTGAATTTTCTTATAAAAGCGGAAACAACTTAAAATACTCAGACATTTATGGACAAATATATATAACACCATTCGAATCTGTGAAGGGTTAAATAGGCCTATTATTTTTGTACACTCACAATAAAAACAAAACATTGCTCGTAAAATAAACAAAGACATTTTCTACTTTCTGTGAACTACTCAAAAATGAACCGATATTGTCGCATTTGCCCCCCTTTCATTTTGGTAATATGTTACTTAAGTGAAATAAATTTCGCGCATAGACATAGGCTATTTATTCCTTTTATATAATTGAATCCTTTTTTCTCCGTTCACAGAAGCGCGGCAGGTGCGTGATGATGAACCCTCATGTTCTGTTGTTTATTCTGCTATTTGTACATGTAGGCTAAAACTAAACCTCTGTGATTTTTTTTTAATTATTCACAGACATTTATCAAATTTCGTTTAATTCTAATTTAATATCTTGTCGGATAATGAAACGATGATCGCGTCAGTTGAAAGTCAGGGGGAAAAAAAACAGAAATGATACTGACAAGGCAACAATAATTTTCGTTTAGCTTCGTTTCGTTTAGTTCTTTGTTTACTATACAATAATTTTTGTTTTGCTGTTGTCCACTAAAGCAATTGACGCAGAATCGCCAATTGCCGTTAAATCGAAATTGAAAGTAAAATGCTCAGGGCCATTTATAGCTAATTCATTCAAAAGCGAAGGAAAGACAGAAAAAGTGAGGATAGCAAGTAGACTGTGACATATAATAATGTTCACTGTGTTCATAAAAGTGTTTAATTTAAGAGAGAAAATCTGCATGGCCATTTATAAGTAAGGAAAACTAAGCCCCCGATGGTGATACCGTTATTAGGTGTTGCCACCTAGTGGAGCCTATTTTCTAATATGACTGCATAGTCTACGGCAAGGAATGCGTCTGCTAAATGATTGAATTTAAATGTATAAAATGTAAACAAAACATTAAAATAAGAAAAAAAAAATGAGTGCAGAAGCCACTGATCTATAATAGAGAATAGTCTATCATTATGTATAGCCTATTGATCGGTGGTAGTAGCCCAAAGGATGTCATGCGCTTGGTAACAGATGTAGAGGCATTTACATTTTACATTTTAAAAACACAATGACAGCTTAAAAACAGACTTAATTAAATTTACTGTAGGTTTTTTAAACTTTTTTTATCTGTGCAAACATATTTCTGTGAAATACGTGTTAGGTTGCACAGAAAGCCGATCTACTGATATAGCGGTAGAGGACTGTTATTTTGTTGAACGAACTGAAGATGACGTCACTGACTCAAATTTGATTGACCAATCGGCTGAAAGGGGCGTGTACTGACTGCCTACATGTTGAAAACGAGTTTTGAAGTCGTGTTTCCGTTTTCTATCCGTGACCCGAAAAAACGAAAATCGAGTCGTAGTCGTTTTTCTGTTGTTTTTTTTTAACAAACGAAAAAACGGGAAATGACCGTTTCCCAAATATTTAATTGATGAGTTAACATAATATATAACAATACAATACGGTATGATTTTACCTCAAAATCCAACAATTTGACACAAAATGATAACTGCAAATCCATGTTTCTCTGCTGGAGTCCATTTTTTTCTGTGAATTTCAGTGATCCATTATTTTTCTGTTGCTTTCTGCAGTTTTTAAATATATACCTCAAGTTTTGTGTCAAAGCTATTTGTACAGTCAATCAAAAAGCTCTTTCCCCTTTTTGGAAGTGTTTTGTGCTTTTCTCGCGACATTCACGCTGAAAACAAACGTTGCCGCTCAGTCTTTTGCCACTCAGTGGATGTGACCGCAGTCATAACGGTCGACGGTGACATCACGTGCATACCCTCTATTACAGCAGTTTGAAAAAAAAAAAATTGTCTGGTGAATGGCGCTAAAAGGTTAATGCTCTATCATGGTTGAAAATTATGTACCTCCTACATTAAACCTACTCTAACCGATAGTGTTAACAAAAGCAAACATGAGATAAAAATAAATTTGCTGAAGCAACAAAGTCATTTTATCTTTGTTCTACAAGACTTTGTGCTCTTTTATTGTGACTTGTGTTTAACGGGACTCAATGTTGCATTGTGAGATCCAGAGCAAGTTTACCTCATCAGAAAAATTTAACATATGGAGCTGGTTATGTGATGCAAACATCAAAATGTATTAGTTTACAAATCATGCACTATGATAAAGGTGTTTTGCGGTCATAAGCTAGTACTGAACCTAAGTATGTAGGCTATCTTGTATGTACAGATATGTTTTTGCAAAAATGTTTGCCTAGGTTTACATTTTGCCGATCCTGATCTTTATTGTTGGTGTTTATTTGTAAACACCAACAATTTATTTGTAACAGCACTTTTTTGAGATTTTAAAATAAGATGTTTCTTCTTCTCCATCAGGTTTTCTCTAGCTCTCTGTGAGCAGAAGTGTCTCTCGTTCTCCTGATCCGCTTTGTCATGATGTCACGGTACCATCAGCGTTTTGAGCGGGATTTCCGCGGTGTGTGGGAGAGGAGGGAGCGATGTGCCTCCAACAGCACCTGCGGCGGCACCGTTAACGGCTGTGTCTCCACATCTGCCTCCTCCATTCCCAACAGCGGCAACAACCGTCCTGGCCTCCTCCCCCTGCCCATCATCCCCTCGCTGCTGCCCACCCCAGTCACCGGGACAACCAGCACATCCAATAGTGAGCTGACCTGCAAGCGATTAGCTTCCACCTGTACGACCTCCACTACTAAGGTAGGACTTAATACACCTGTGGCCACTTTCTCATGATGCGTTTACTCGCCCTCATTTCATTCAAAACTTCAAATCAATTTCTTTCCTTTTCTGAAATATAACAGAGATAAGTTCACGATTCAATGGTAATTCATTGATTTTGTAGTCAATTTTGTGATTAAAGCAGGGTCCCCACGGATCCTTAAAAAGTCTTAAATACAAATTTATTTAAATTTAAATTTAAAGCGGCGCCAACGCATTTTCCATGCGTTTTTAGCAAGCGGCAACCTCCCCCAGTTTCTCGTGAAGCCAATACGGAAGTATCTTAAACTGCGATTCATCGACTGGCCGCTAGGGACAGGCTGCAAAAGAGAGCAGAATCTCATTGACCATCATGTTAAAACAGCCGAAAAGTTTACAGCAGAAAAAAACATGTTTACACTCTGATTCAAATTGTGTTTTGGTCTATACTGCTAATTTTGCCTGAGGGGGGTGAATTTTTTTAGAACTCATCCGTTTAAATTATACCAAGTCTTAAAGTTCTGCATAATTAAGGGCGTGGTCACTTGAGTGACAGGTGGATTGGTGCTGCTGTCTGTGAGCCGTCATGTTACCTCAGCTAAAGGTGCGTTCACGCGGCCTCGTAATTCCTGTAGTTACGATATTCCTGCTTGTAAAAAGCATTCACGTCCTCGTAGAGCTCGTAATTACAGCTTGTAAGCTGGGAGTTTTCTGAAAGCTCCCACATGTACCACGTGGCCGCTGTACCACCTGACCACTGTAGATTAATTTAGGCGTTGATAGTGGTGCCATGGAAACGCATAATTCCCAGTCCAAGGACCAAAAGGACGTGAACAGCTCCGCTGCACTACTGCTGCTGCACTATTTTGAAAAATTACACTTTGGACACGTGCTCATTAGTTTGAGAGAACATTTGAGAGTTATACAGATATCTGGTACTGTACGTATAACGTTAGAGTTTTACATTATAAACAATGCTCAGATTGCATCCCTTCTTGAAGAACGATGATGGAGAGCAAATCATTCCTTAGATATGTAATGCAAACAATGGATAATATATAAAGATTTCATGGATTTAACGCTTTCATGAACAAAAAGTAGTTTTTTTTATGTTTTGAAATTTTACCAAAATGCAACGGATTGGATTCATCTCACGATCTCTTTTTCATTAAAGGTATGAAGTCCCGGTTGATATTTTTTGTTATTTGCACACCCCACACAAATTAATTAGCCTACTGGTGTTAGAGCATCTAATGTTATAACGTTATCTTAAAAATCACCGTAGATTGACAGTAAAACTGTAGTACTTTCTAATGATATTGTTATCTTTATTAATATTTTAGATAGTATCTAAGATAGATATGCTAGGCGGGCGTGGTTTCAGCAACAAGTCAAGTCGCCTTTATTTATATAGCGCTTTTTACAATGCAGATTGTGTCAAAGCAGCTTTACATTGATAATTGGTATATATAATTTTCCCTTTTAAAGAATAGTGTCAATGCAGGCAGATCAAAAGCACTGTTGAATAAATGTCAAGGATACTGTTGAATATCAAATGTCAAGTCAAATTAAATTAAATTAGGGCTGCACGATTAATCGTATTTTATCACGATAACGATATCTGCTTCTCTCGATTGATTTTAAATAATCGTCACGATATTGGCCCGCTCTATGAAAATTAACATAATTTGGAAATATTGGAAGTAATATTTAGGAATTTCACTGTTTTATCTTTTGAAGTTCCTAAAGGTTTTACCAGTTTTCATAATGTTGATCAGCTAGAAATGATTTTTCTTTGCTTTACGAATTTGCCGGGCAATTTGAATCTGGTTTGTCTTATTGCAAACGAATTGTGTTGCTTTAAAATCTAATGTGAATACATATTACAAAGCGCTCACCAAAACCATGTTTTGTATTGATTTACCATCTAACGAAGTTATCATAGTTGGTTAAATTTAAGTTTTTGTGCCACCTACAGGCCTTTTGGGTGAAGTGTAGGTTGGTAAAGAACTTGCAAAATAGCCATAGTTACATTACTTTTTTGATAGAATAAACACGATTAATAATCGTGATTATAATTTTGAGGAAACTGTGGCACCGGCTGTCGTGTTGATGATGTCTTCACAATGGATGATCTAGTCCAGTGGTTCTCAAACTTTTTAGCATGGAGTATCCCCTGAAGGGATTCCCATCCTTCCGTGTACCCCCTCTCTTCCACTTTGACTGCAGCCACACCTTTTCCATTAAGGGAAAATATTTGCCCCCTAAATTGATTTTCCAGTGCATATTTTTACGTTTATGAATAACTTTATAAAATAAATAATGTTTTAAATAAAAAATGTTTAATAGAGAAATATGCAATGATGGTAAAACGAATGCTGCGTTCCAATTCGCCTACTTATACTACGCCCTAAAAGTATGTACTCTTTCTGTGAACAACTTTTGAGTGTGTAGTAAAAGAGTAGACAAGCTTTGGGACATACTAACACGTCATACAATCGCGTCTTTTCTCTCTGTCGCATCCTGTCACCGTAAACTGGCCTGTCAATCATCTTACATCCTCCACATTTCATTTAACGTTAGTTAATTTCCTACCGTATCGGAGAGAAATGCAGCACGTTGATCTGCGGTCGCGGGTCTTTCATGGGAGAACTCTCCTCTTATTAATGCATAGTGATGCATTTAAAAGTTAATGGCCATTCGGATCTTTATAAAAGTCCACATTGGTATTTGCAGATGAAAAATAACACGGGTAACATTAAATATATATTTTCTATCAGGTTAAACTGATTATTAGTCACTCGAATCTCTCAGCGTTGATCGCGTATATCCGCCATGTTTTGTAGTTTTTAACACTTTTTACTCGTGTTTGTAGTTCTGAACTGAATCTTCGTTCAATGCGCAATGGGTTGTGGGCAATATTAGCCTCTATAGTGTGCACGGATCCACACTTCGAAAATCTACCGGAAATAGTAGACCATCCGGGGACTTTTGGCATACTCTTTTCAACATACTATGCTTTGGGACACACTTATTTTAATCTCACATACTATTTAGGATGGATAGTATGGACATTGGAACGCAGGAGAAGTGATACTTTTAAATATTAAACTAAAACCGCCAGTAGGTGGCAGCAAGTCACGGTTTTCATGAGTGAGTCATCGAGTTATTCATTCAGTAATGAAGCAAATGGCTGTGAATGAATCATTGAATCATTGACTCTCACGATACGTTCAAAGCCGCATTCGTGTGTTGTAGTTCTGCTCTGGTTTTCGTTAGAAATATTTTTTCGTTGCAAAATAGAGTAAATACTGACAGTACTGCGTTTAAAATGTACGTTTTGTTTTTTTGACCTGTTGTAGGCTATAATAATGCACGTTTGCAGTCACGTGGATATTTGGGTACAATTGCATTCTCCCTCGTTATCAACATTAAATACAAGAACTCACACAAGGTATGTTTTTGTATCGAAGAAAGTTTGAGTCTTAAATTGATATTAATCCACTGTGTCTATATTTGTTCTTCATGCAAGTGCTAAATCCCCACTTTTACAAAGGTGCATTGTCGAGAACGGCAGTAATTTAGTGTGATTTAAGACAGCAGACTGCACGCAATCTATCATATGCATGCTGATGGTGTGGATGCAGTCATTTTAGACTGCAAAACATGAGGTAATTTAATTAAATGTAATGGATTTACGGCATTTTGCCAGTTAGAAATACATGCTCGGTTTTAATATTATTTTAAGGTTTGGTAGAGTTAAATTAACTACTCCGCATTTTGTTCGCGTACCCCCTTTTGTCACCTCACGTACCCCCAGGGGTACGCGTACCCCAGTTTGAGAAACGCTTATCTAGTCGACTCGATCTCTGCTGATACAGGGCTTCGTTGTGGTCGTGTCAAGGCACCAGTCCTCGGTCTCATCTGGAAACGGCCCGAATCCAGTTGACTACGGTTAACCTCAGGATAAACAGAAAGACTAATATTAGCGTAGATGCCATTCTTTTTCTGATGTAACAAGTACATCTGGTGTTATAGGAAGAGTTCCTGGTTCCGGCTGAACTAATTTATGCAGCCTAATAATCCTTTAATGGATTTGAAAATATAAATATATAATGTGTTATGTGTATGCCAGGTTAAAGAGATGCGTTTTTAGTCTAGATTTAAACTGACAGAGTGTGTCTGCATCCCGAACAATACTAGGAAAGTTGTTCCACAGTTTAGGTGCCAAATAGGAGAAGGATCTACCACCTGCAGTTGATTTCGATATTCTAGGTATTATCAGCTGGCCTGAATTCTGAGATCGCAATAAACGTGAAGGACTATAATGCATTAAGAGCTCGCTTAGGTACTGGGGGGCTAAACCATTTAGTGCTTTGTAAGTAATTAACAAGATTTTAAATTCTATACGATGTTTAACAGGAAGCCAATGCAGTGACGACAGAACTGGGCTAATATGGTCATACTTCCTAGTTCTAGTAAGGACTCTAGCTGCTGCATTTTGTACGAGCTGTAGTTTATTTATCAAGCGGGAGGAACAACCACCCAGTAGAGCGTTACAGTAATCTAACCTTGAGGTCATGAACGCATGAACTAACTGTTCTGCATTCTTCATTGAGAGCATATGTCGTAGTTTAGATATATTTTTAAGATGGAAGAAAGCGGTTTTACAGATGCTAGTAACATGGCCTTCAAATGAAAGATTGGCATCAAAGAGCACACCCAGGTTCCTAGCTGACGACGAAGACTTAAATGCAATTCCACTAATGCCAACATAATTTTCAAGTCTATTTAAGAGAATATTGTGATCGATAGTGTCAAATGCAGCACTAAGATCCAGTAACACTAATAGAGAGATACAACCACGATCTGATGATAAGAGCAAACCATTAGTAACTCTAATGAGAGCAGTCTCAGTACTATGGTACGGTCTAAATCCTGACTGGAAATCCTCACAGATATTATTTCTTTCTAAAAAGGAACATAGTTGCGATGAAACTGCCTTTTCTAGTATTTTTGACAGAAAAGTAAGATTTGAGATTGGCCTGTAATTGACTAATTCTTTAAGATCTAGTTGTGTTTTTTTTAATAAGAGGTTTAATAATAGCCAGCTTAAAAGTTTTTAGTATCCTAATGACAAAGATGAATTAACAATATTAAGAAGGGGATCTATGACTTCTGGAAGCATCTCTTTCAATAGCTTAGTTGGTATAGGGTCTAACATACATGTTGTTGATTTTGAGGATTTAACAAGTTTAGACAATTCTTCCTCTCCTAAAGCAGTAAATGAAATTAAGTTTTCCTCAGGGACACTACAATGCAATGTCTGACACGATACTGTAGTAGACGGTTGCATGGTTATAATTTTCTCTTTAATATTATCAATCTTGCAAGTAAAGAAGTTCATAAAGTCGTTACTGCTGTGCTCTTTGGAAACATCAGAAGTTGAAGCTTTATTTCTTGTTAATTTAGCCACTGTATCAAATAAATACCTAGGGTTGTGTTTATTTTCTTCTAAGAGTTTTGAAAAATAGGCAGATCTAGCAGTTTTTAAGGCCTTTCTGTACTCAATCATTTTCTCTCTCCACGAAATGCAAAATACTTCTAGTTTTGTTTTCTTCCAGCTACGCTCCATTTTTCTGGCTGCAGTTTTTAGGGCCCGAGTCTGCTCACTGTACCATGGTATTGGATTAAATTCCTTAATCTTTTTTAAACGCAAAGGAGCGACTGAATCTAATGTGCTGGAAAAGACAGAGGCAATAGTTTCTGTTGCAACATCGAGGTTTCCTAAGCTGTCTGGTATGCTAAGGCGATGAAACTGATCAGGAAGGTTATTTATAAAGCGATCTTTAGTGGTAGAAGTGATGGTTCTACCATATTTATGGCAGGGAGGCAGTTTAGCTTCTTTAACTAAATGTAGTATACACAAGATTAGATAATGATCTGAGATGTCGTCACTCTGCTGCAGCCTCCCTGCCATAAATATGGTAGAACCATCACTTCTACCACTAAAGATCGCTTTATAAATAACCTTCCTGATCAGTTTCATCGCCTTAGCATACCAGACAGCTTAGAAAATCTTGATGTTGCAACAGAAAGTATTGCCTCTGTCTTTTCCAGCACATTAGATTCAGTCGCTCCTTTGCGTTTAAAAAAGATTAAGTCTTAGAGCTGAAACATGACAAACTACGGCCCAGGTCAGGAAGCAGACAGACTGGCTATCCCTTTAAAGCTGCTGTCCACGATTTTTGGCCCTCTAGCGGTTAATAAACAAAACTGCACGCGTCTTGCGGAAGAACATTGTAGCCGGAGCTACTTTTCTCAGTGTATGTCTATGGCGAGTCACGCAGTTACTGTGATACTCTGCGGCGAGTCCTACCAGTCTGGTCTGAAATAGTCCGAATATAAACACTTATTATAAGTGTACTATAATGATTCAGGATAAGACAAAAGCACGGTTTGGAAAATGGATTCATGTTGTATATTCTCATTATGTTATTTTTTTAACACAAAAAAGTTGCGGACTGCAGCTTTAAGTTTGAAACTATACTCTTCAGGCCAATGGACTATATGCACGGAGCTATCTTTAGAACTTCCGCATTAATATAAGCCAGCTCGATAACTTCTGGTGAGATGTCATTTGCTGGTGTGTTGAGCATCAGTAGTGTAATACTTAGTTTATAATCAGAATATAGTCACTTAAATTAGGCCTGCACGATTCTGGGAAAAATATGAATCGTGATTTTTTTAGCTTAGAATTGATATCACGATTCTCTACAACGATTTTTTTTCGCATGAAATGTAATGTTTATTGCACACATGAACCATGACAAAACAAAACAAATTGGAAGTACCAAAAATATTTGTTTTGGCACCTATAGAACATTGCACATCACCACAGGCCTGTAAACATAGAGGCTTCAATGAATAAAGAAGAAACACTCTTTAACTGCTTGCCTTTTGTACAATTAACATTCAACTGGCCATTCAAGTAGGTTACCAAAAATAGAAGTTTAACGCACTGCGCTGAATATGGCCTGAACATGGCTCTAAATAGGCTAATTGAAACGCCATTCAACATTTTTGGACGACTTTCGGATCTCTTGCCTTGTACGGCTGCTTCATCATATTGCACTATGTGGTGACGTTTGAGGTGCTGGTAAAGGTTTGTGGTGTTTGTTACCTTGCGGTGCTGCAACAAGGGCAAAGCATACCTTGCAAATCACACCAGATTGACCCTCATCTTCTTGCTTGAATCCAAAATACTTCCACACCACCGAATGTGAGCCTTTTTTCGGAATAAGTTGAGACTGAGTGGTTGGCTGATTCTCATCACAAGGACCTGGGTTTTCTTCAATATCCATTTTGTATACTTCTGAACTACCGCGCTCGCTCGACGAGTGAAACACGAGACTAAAAGGCGCTTTGTCGTTGGCTGAGGGTGAAGCCCTGTGAGAGCGGTCCTTTCAAAATAAAGGCTGATTTTTTATTTTTTTTTAAATCGAAGTCATTTAAAAATTAAATCGTGAACAGGGTGAATCGAGATCGCGATTTTATAACGATTTATCGTGCAGGCCTAACTTAAATAGTCAGGCATAACATTAATTTAGTTATTCAAACGTAAGACAGCTTAGAAAATAAATAAATAAAGACGTACCTCAATGTTCCTCCTCGGCTAAATTCAATTCGACCATTAGTTTTCACACTTTTATGTGAAAAAAAGCTTAAAAAATTAAATATTTTTTGTGCACTTTAGTTAGATTAATTTAATAAAATGTGTGTTTTCACAAGTGCTGAAATCATTGATCTTGCGCTGCTCTGACTGACATCTGCTGTGATTACAAAGGGAGAGCGCGGTGCTCGCTTTGTGTAATTAATTCACAATAAAAGTTACTGTTTTTCATAAGATTTTGTGAGTATTTCATATTTCACATTGACAAAATGTTTTTTCAAACCTAATTATTTTATAATGTTTAATATTTAGTCAAAAACGAAGTGAAAAACGTTTAGAGGAAATGGCTGATATGTGCGCAAATAAATGCTACTTTGCCGCCACCTGCTGGTTAAAGTGCTAATTACTGTCTTTTTTATTTTTAAATAAGTGTTTTTTATCAAATGTTAAATTTCCTACATTTTTAAACGTTTGGTTTTACAATGGGGACAATTTCAGAAGGATGAACAAATTATGTTTGTGGTCATCGCAAAAATAACATTTAAAGTGCTGGGGAAAAAATGTGTGTGTGTGTCTAATTACAGACACGACATTTTTAAACAGTCCCAATAGCTTTGTCTTTATTGCAATCAATAAAACTGGTTTATTGGCAAATTAGGTAAATGTAATAACTGCATTAAAATATAAATACAACATTAAAAAGTCAACCATATATGGTTTTGTGTCGATGTACAACGACTACAGAATGAACAGCTAACAGTTCACCGGAAGTGCCCGAGCTGGCTTAACGACAACCAGGAAGTAACCCGTGCATATAGTCCATTCACACCGCACAGACAAACGGCAACAAACACCAACAAACAGGTTGGCAGTTGGATTTAGAATTTTATGAAAAATAACTGTCATGTTCACACTGCTCCAACAGACACCGACAAACACTGAACATGAACATAGTCAGTCAGGTGAAAACAAACTCCAACCAACTCCAACAGATGCCAACAGGGGTAACTCACTGATCAGACAAAACCCAACAAACATGTTTGTTGGTGTTTGTCTGTGCAGTGTAAATTGGCCTTTATTGGCCTATAGTTTTTTATTAATATTTTGCATTCGTTTTTTTTTTTTTTTTTTTTTTTCTTTCATTTTATGGTAAAGTTTTAGTCATTTTAAATATGTTTATATATTTGCTATTCATTTTTTATTCAGTTTTATACATTAAGTTAAACTAACTACAAATCAGAAATGTTGCCAAAATGTTGCCTAGGCAACTAGCTGAAATAAGGCCCCATTTACACTAGTGCGTTTTTATTTTAAAACACAAAAGTTTTGCTACAGTTACAGTGGGTACGGAAAGTATTCAGACCCCCTTAAATTTTTTACTCTTTGTTATATTTCAGCCATTTGCTAAAATCATTTAAGTTCTTTTTTTCCCTCTATGTACACACACCACCCCATATTGACAGAAAAACACAGAATTGTTGACATTTTCCTCTCCAGTTCTGTCAGGTTGGATGGTAAACGTTGGTGGACAGCCATTTTTAGGTATCTCCAGAGATGCTCAATTGGGTTTAAGTCAGGGCTCTGGCTGGGCCATTCAAGAACAGTCACAGAGTTGTTGTGAAGCCACTCCTTCGTTGTTTTAGTTGTGTGCTTAGGTCATTGGAAGGTAAACCTTTGGCCCAGTCTGAGGTCCTGAGCACTGTGGAGAAGGTTTTCGTCCAGGATATCCCTATACTTGGCCGCATTCATCTTTCCCTCGATTGCAACCAGTCGTCCTATCCCTGCAGCCGAAAAACACCCCTACAGCATGATGCTGCCACCACCATGCTTTACTGATGGGACTGTATTGGACAGGTAATGAGCACTGCCTGGTTTTCTCCACACATATCGCTTAGAATTAAGGCCCTATCTTGGTCTCATCAGACCAGAGAATCTTATTTCTCACCATCTTAGGAGAGGCTTCCGTTCGGGCCACTCTGCCATAAAACCCAGACTGGTGGAGGGCTGCAGTGATGGTTGACTTTCTACAACTTTCTCCCATCTCCCGACTGCATCTCTGGAGCTCAGCCACAGTGATCTTTGGGTTCTTCTTTACCTCTCTCACCAAGGCTCTTCTCCCCAGATAGCTTAGTTCCCTTTCAGTCGGTCACGTTCGACGTACGTCAGTAGTGACCGACGAATTGGGATATCGCTTAGAGAGCCCTATCATCTTCGTGTAAACTAAAACAAGCCAATGGAATTGGCGTGCGATATTTGCATAATGCGCACCGCCCCCGACAGGTGTATATAAATAGGAAGCAGATGCAATCGCACTCTGTCTTTCGCTTCGGAGCCATTCACTGGTGTCCTATTTAGAAGACTCTTTTCTTCGTGTGTTTTTTGTTCTAAAACACTGCCTCAGAAGAGGATCTGCAGCGAGCTTCGGTGCTGGTGAAGAGGGCACGTGCAGCGAGGTCGCGAGTGTCCGAGGAGCCGAGCTATAAGCTCTAAACTGCTGTTTTCACAGCAACACAAAGAGTGTGTGTGAGGTAGCGATTTGGGCCGGTTCCTCGGTGTGTCAGGGAGTGGTGTACCTGACACATCACGTCGCTCCCTGGGTGCTTCAGCACGAGTGAGTTGACTTCCCCTTCTAAAAGAGCTTTACAGACGAACCCTGACAGTATGTCATTTCGTCTGTGCGTTACTGGGTGCGGTCGTTCCCTGGTCCCTGCTGATGGGCACAATCGCTGCATCTCGTGTTTGGGCGTTCAGCACGCTGAAGCAGCGTTTGTGGATGGTTCATGTTCCCATTGCGGGAACATGACCATCGCGGTGCTGAGGTCGAGGCTCTCCTTCCTGAAGTCTCAGGAAGCGGGAGTCCCCTCTCCTATGCCGAGTACGACCGTTTTTTCCGGCCCCGGGAACCGGAATGACGGTACGGCGCTGTATAGGGAGGGCGACCTGAGGATAACGGTCAGGGCTCCCCCGTCGAGCGGAAACGCTCCGCGGGCCCCTGCCCCCTCATCAGCACCGCAACCCATCCTGCCGCCTTGTGTGTCGGGCTCGAGTGGAACCCTCCACCCTGTCCCGGCCCATCTCGGCTGGATGATTGGTACTTGGGGGGGGTCGCGCTGGTCAGCCCCAGCGTCCCGCCCCAATGCCTTTCTTCCCGGAGGTGCACGACGAGGTGACCAGGTCTTGGCAGACACCGTATAGTGTTCGTTCGAGGCCTGGCCCCGCGTCCGCCTTCACCTCCCTGGACGGCGGGGCAGCCAGGGGGTACGCGAGGATCCCGCCAGTCGAGCGGTCTGTTGCGATGCAACTGTGTCCAACGGCCGCTGGCTGGCGTGGTGAGCCGCGTCTCCCGTCCCGGGCCTGTAAATTCTCAGCCGGTCTGACTGAGAAAGCTTACAGTTCCTGTGGGCAGGCTGCCTCTGCCCTGCATGCGATGGCGCTTTTGCAGGTCTACCAGGCAAAAGCGCTGTCAGAAATGCCCCAGGAAGGTCCTGACCAACAGCTGCTGGGGGAGCTGCGCGCTGCCACCGACCTCGCCCTCCGGGCGACGAAGGTGACAGCACGCGCTGTTGGTCATGCGATGTCTACCTTGGTAGTCCAGCAACGCCATCTCTGGCTGACCCTGGCGGACATGCGGGATGCCGATAAGCAGAGGTTCCTAAATTCCCCCGTGTCCCCGGTCGGCCTATTCGGCGACGCGGTGGAGAGCTTCGCCCATCAGTTCTCCGCTGCACAGAAGCAGGCTGAGGCTATCAGTCACGTCATGCCACGGCGGTCCGCTGCTGCCTCCACCCAGCCGCCCGTTGCTCAGCCTCAGCCCGCTCGTCGCCGAGGGCGCCCGCCTGCATCGTCCTCCGCCCCTGCTAAGACGGCAAAGCAGCAGCCTACACCAGCCAGACAGCAGGGTGCCGGTCGCGGGCATGGTGCCCAGCCCGTCTCCGCTAAGCCCGGTGGTAAACGTAAGAGCAAAACACGGCACTGAGACGGGCAACCTGGAGGGGAAGGATCTTGCTCTTCGGGAGAGTTTTCCACCATCTCTCCCACCCCCGGAGGAGGGCCGGGGGGAATTTGTGTTTGTCTGTCCACCGCCGCTGGCTCTCTGGAGTCCAGCGGTACCCACTTTTTCACAAAAAGAGCAGTTTCCTCAAACTCCAGGTCACAACAAGGGGTGTCTGTCAGTGTGCCAGGCTCCGCCTCGCCGCTGACAGCTCCCTCCCCATTCGCCAGCAGGTGGCAGTGTGATGGTGCAGACCGCGTCCCGTGCGCTGTCTCCCATGCACACTGCTGCCTCGCAGAGTCTGACCCCACTCCGGGCCGCCCCCAAGCCGTCCGGGTCGGGTCCCTCTCTGCCTTGCTGCCCCACCCCCGGTGCGTCTGTGGTGCCTTTGGTCCTGCTGGCTCAGTGTCTGGAGGCGTGGATCACGCTCCCCAGCCTGTCCAGTTGGTTCATTCGTACTATCAGACTCGGCTATGCGATTCAGTTTGCCCGGCGTCCCCCGGTCTTCAGGGCTGCCCACTTCACTCCGGTGTCGTTGGGCAGTGCACCTGTTCTCCGGGTGGAGATTGCTGTCCTCCTGGCGAAGGGTACAATCAAGCCGGTCCCTCCAGCCGATATGAAGTCGGGGTTCTACAGCCCCTACTTCATTGTACCGTAAAAGGGCGGTGGGCTACGGCCAATCCTGGACCGTCCCCAGGATTGGTTTGCAGCAATAGACCTGAAGGACGCGTACTTTCATGTCTCGATTCTGCCTCGACACAGACCCTTCCTAGGTCGGTCTGCGTTCGAGGGTCGGGCATGTCAGTACAAAGTCCTACCCGACATGGTTGTAGCTCCCAGCCGGTTGGGTCTTCAGGTCAACTGGGACAAGAGCAAACTCGCCCCCGGGTAGAGGATCTCTTGTCTCGGTCTCGAGCTAGACTCGGTCGCACGGACTGCGCGTCTCACCGAGGTGCGCGTCCAGTCGGTGTTGAACTGCCTGAGCTCGCTCAAGTGCAGGACAGCGGCTCCACTGAAAGATTTTCAGAGGCTCCTGGGGCATATGGCATCTGCAGCCGCGGTAACGCTGCTCGGATTGCTTCATATGAGACCGCTTCAACACTGGCTCCGCGGCCGGGTCCCGAGATGGGCGTGGCAGTGCGGCACGCTCCGTGTCCCCGTGACACCAAGCTGCCGTCGCACCCTTGTCCGGTGGTTGGACCCTTCGTTCCTGTGGGCCGGAGTACCCCTCGAACGAGTGTCCAGGCACGCTGTGGTCTCCACAGATGTCTCTGCCACGGGATGGGGGGCCACGTACAACGGGCATGCAGTGACAGGTCTTTGGACGGGGCCTCAGCTGCATTGGCATACCAATTGCCTCGAGTTGCTAGCGGTTCGTCTTGCGCTGGCCCGCTTCAAGAAGCTGTTGTCAGGCAAGCACGTTCTAGTCCGCTCACTAAGCACTGCGGCCGTTGCGTACACCAACCGTCAAGGTGGTCTACGCTTCCGTCGCATGTCGCAACTCGCCCGCCATCTCTTGTTGTGGAGTCAGAAGGTTCTGAGGTCCCTTCGGGCCACTCGTGTCTCAGGTGTGCTCAACCGTGCAGCCGACGAGCTGCCACGGCAGCATCTACTTGCGGGCGAGTGGCGGCTCCACCCCCAGGCGGTCCAGCTGATTTGGCAGTGTTTCGGCGAGGCCCAGGTAGTCCTGTTTGCCTCCCCGGAAACTGCCCTCCGCCAGTGGTTTTATTCCCTGACCGGCGGCACGCTCGGCACGGATGCCCTGGCACACAGCTGGCCCCCGGGTCTGCGCAAACATGCGTTTCCCCCAGTGAGCCTTCTCGCACAACTCATGTGCAAGGTCAGGGAGGACGGGGAGCAGGTTCTGTTAGTGGCTCCGTACTGGCCCACTCGGACCTGGTTCTCAGACCTCATTCTCCTCGCGACAGCACCTCCCTGGCCGATTCCTCTGAGGAAGGACCCCCTGACTCAGAGACGGGGCACCCTGTGGCACCCGCGTCCCGATCTGTGGAACCTCCACGTGTGGTCCCTGGACGGGATGCGGAGGTTCTGAGTGATCTCCCGCAAGCGGTCGTAGACACTATCACTTCCGCTAGAGCTCCTTCCACTAGGAATCTCTATGCGTTGAAGTGGAACCTGTTCGTCGAATGGTGCGCCTCTCGCCGAGAGGACCCCCGATCATGTTCTGTCGGATCCGTGCTTTCCTTTCTGCAAGATGGGTTGGAGCGAAGGCTGTCTCCCTCCACCCTCAAGGTGTATGTTGCCGCTATTGCCGCACATCACCATGCAGTTGAGGGTAAGTCCCTGGGGAAACACGATCTGATCGTCAGATTCCTGATGGGGGCCAGGAGACTGAATCCTCCTCGCCCTTCCTCCGTACCCTCTTGGGATTTGACCCTGGTTCTCACAGCTCTCCGGGGTCATCCCTTCGAACCTTTGCAATCAGTCGACCTGAAACTAATGTCTCTTAAGACGGTTCTTCTGGTTGCATTGGCTTCCCTGAAGAGGGTAGGGGATCTGCATGCATTTTCGGTCGACGAAACGTGCCTAGAATTCGGGCCCGGTGATTCTCACGTCATCCTGAGACCCCGGCCTGGATACGTGCCCAAGGTTCCTACCACTCCCTTCAGAGATCAGGTAGTGAACCTGCAAGCGCTGCCCTCGGAGGAGGCAGACCCAGCCCTAGCTTTGCTCTGTCCCGTCCGCGCTCTGCGCGTTTACGTGGACAGAACGCGAAGCTTCAGGTCCTCAGATCAGCTCTTCATCTGTTACGGAGGCCAGCAGAAGGGAAAGGCTGTCTCCAAGCAGAGGATGGCCCACTGGATAGTGGATGCCATCGCCTTGGAGTACGAATCCCAGGGCGTGCCTTGCCCGCTCGGGTTGAGAGCCCACTCCACCAGAGGGGTGGCCTCTTCCTGGGCGCTGGCTCATGGCGCCTCGCTGACAGATATCTGTAGAGCTGCGGGCTGGGCGACACCAAACACGTTCGCTAGGTTTTATAGCCTACGTGTAGAGCCGGTATCCTCACGTGTACTCGCATCCACTATTCGGTAGACGTGTTGTACCCACTCTAAGTGTCGGCTTGCAATGCCATTCCCGCCACTGGCCGGATACGTGCATACTTTCTCTCCAGTCGTGTTCCCCGCTTGGCGAACCCTGTCGAGTTCCTCCGCCTCCCCCTTCGGCTCGGACATTGCGGAGTGTCTGATGCCAGGCCTACATCCGTCGCTGACGCTGTCTGTTGGCTGGGGCCCATATGTCGTGACCCCTCTACGTGAGCGGTCCCATATGTGTATTTTCCACGGTTTAAAACTCCCTACGGGCCGAGTCCGTGTCTTTCCCTTAGCAGAGCCAGCTCTGCTGTCACCTGTCAGATGAGTCTCCCCCTACCAGGTGGAGCCATCCCAGGGACTCCATATGCGTACTGCCCCCCGGGCCAGTCCATGTGTGTATTTCCCACGTAAACTCCTCCCCCATTGGGTAGGTAGTGGTCTCCGCAGCGTCCCTTACGGGTTCGCTTCCCCAGTGTGTCTAGTTTACTTAGTGGGTAGTGGTTAGACAGCAGTAGACTCTCTCGGTGTAAGCTCGCCCCCTTCACCGCCAGCCGGTGCTATGGGTGGCTGAGCTTGCGCTGGGCACTGGAAGGGGTTTCGTAACTGTGGCGCTTTAGTTGGGATCCCAATTCGTCGGTCACTACTGACGTACGTCGAACGTGACCGACTGAAAGGGAACGTCTCGGTTACGTATGTAACCCTCGTTCCCTGAAGGAGGGAACGGAGACGTACGTCCCGTCGCCACAGTTTCTGTACCCTCGCTGTAGCGCGGACACCAGTTGTCTCCTCAGCGAAAAACAGAGTGCGATTGCATCTGCTTCCTATTTATATACACCTGTCGGGGGCGGTGCGCATTATGCAAATATCGCACGCCAATTCCATTGGCTTGTTTTAGTTTACACGAAGATGATAGGGCTCTCTAAGTGATATCCCAATTCGTCGGTCACTACTGACGTACGTCTCCGTTCCCTCCTTCAGGGAACGAGGGTTACATACGTAACCGAGACGTTTGGCCAGACGGCCAGCTCTAGGAAGGGTTCTGGTCATCCCAAATGTCTTCCATTTAAGGATTATGGAGGCCACTGTGCTCTTAGGAACCTTAAGTGCAGCAGAATTTTTTTGTAACCTTGGCCAGATCTGTGCCTTGCCACAATTCTGTCTCTGAGCTCTTCAGGCAGTTCCTTTGACCTCATGATTTTCATTTGCTCTGACATGCACTGTGAGCTGTAAGGTCTTATATAGACAGGTGTGTGGCTTTCCTAATCAAGTCCAATTAGTATAATCAAACACAGCTGGACTCAAATGAAGGTGTAGAACCATCTCAAAGATGATCAGAAGAAATGGACAGCGCCTGAGTTAAATATATGAGTGTCACAGCAAAGGGTCTGAATACTTAGGACCATGTGATATTTCAGTTTTTCTTTTTTAATAAATCTGCAACAATGTCAACAATTCTGTGTTTTTCTGTCAATATGGGTTGCTGTGTGTACATTAATGAGGGAAAAAAATGAACATAAATGATTTTAGCAAATGGCTGCAATATAACAAAGAGTGAAACATTTAAGGGGGTCTGAATACTTTCCGTACCCACTGTACACCTGTAGTTTACACTACGCCGGTGTTACTAATTTGTATTTAAATTTTTGCTATTTAATTTTATTTATATTTTCTATTTGCATTTGGCATTGTTTTTCTTTGTGGATGGATGGACCCACTGGTGGGTCTGTTGATGGTCACATCAAGTTTGAGAGCTTTGCGGCATCATTATGTGCCATAAGTGTTGTCTCCACTCTCAGTGAAAAAAAAGAAAAAAGATTAAAGCATGTGCAGTGGCTGATCTTAGGGTCAATTTTTCTGTCATCCATCATGAAAGCCCTGCAGCCACCCCTGCCACCGGATCTCTACAAGTCATCTCTGATAACGAATAGCAAGACTGCTTATTGATCTGTGTCAAGAAGAAACTCCCACTACCTGCTTTCATATTGCAGGCATGCTGGAGTGGGGTGGGGTGGGGGGAAAGAATAAAGCAATCTTAGATTTACAGACATCTACACTGGGGAAAGTGTGGGGTCAAAAGCAATATGCCCATGCATCTTTCATTCCACATTCAAAGGCTTCTTTATGTCAAAAGCTAGGCATTTTATTATTTTAAGTATCATCATATTGGCTTCACACATCCTTGGATTGTATTCAGGGTTCAGCAGTGGCGTAAGCAGCAAATAATTGAGTGTGCGCTGAAGTAATTTCCCTGCATATTAAGTTACGAATCTCAATGAGAAGACTGGCTTTGTGGCCTTTTCATCTTGATCCTGCGAAAAGAGTCGCTGCACTTGTAAGGCAGATATAAATTCTGTCAAATGACTCAAAAGGGTCAATTTGTTGCATTCAGACTCATTAAAATGCAAAAAGTGTTGGTGAAACTACTTTGAAACTTTGCTACAAGCTAATTATATTTTAAAGAAGTAAATACAGCATTTCTGTTGATTTAACATATCTTGTAAGTAGCTATTCTACAAACTATTAAAAAAATTATTTGATGGAGCAGCGTACGGCAAAGGAGTATCCAAACACAAACAGTCTTTGTTAAAGGTTGGGTAAGCCGTATTTTCAAAAACACTGTTTGGAAGTTAGTCAGGCCGACACCAACAACAAACGTATAGCCAATCAGCATTAGGGGCGTATGACGGTCGAGGAGAGAGAACAAACAGGAGGGAGATTTGAAGAAAGACTGCAGAAAGACAGATGACACACAATACAAAAGAGCTCAATAGAATATCACTGGAATGAATGTTTATGACTGGGCAAGTGCTTTAGGACCCGCGTTAATATTAGAAAAGCTTTCCAGTGCTGGAGAGAGCTAAACGGGAAGGCGGAGACTGCTTTGATTCTGTTTCACATGTGAGTAACACTGGGTTTGAGTGTCATTGATTGTCTAGAGCTGCTGTGCTGTTGGTGACCAACAACAAACTCTTGTTTGTATTTACTCTTTTGTACTGTACATTCTTTTTTTGTGCTTCCGTGTCATTCATTCATCATCTGTGCTTTATTTTTCATGTAGCATTATTTTGTTCTGTGTCAGCTGTGATAAACAGACACCCACTCTCGCATTGTGGGTGTAACAGTGGCGGATGCAGACTTGCACTTGCACTGTCTGACTTGCACTCTCTGACACCTGCACTTCCTCTGCAAGTGATGTCACTTACAGTCGACACCTGCAGTCTCCTGCCACGTCACTTGCAATCGACACAAATAAACCGGAAATAAGTTTCCAGCCGTTCGTTTGTTCGCGTTGCCAATAGAGACGATTTAAAGTACTTTAGTTCTATAACGAGACTGCTTGTTTATTGTATGATTATAATGTTGTAACGTTTCTTTGCCATTAAAGTAAGCTGGGACTTTTTAACATTTATACCAGCAAAGCTAATCAGTATCAAAGATAAAAGAGAACTAAAAGGTTTAAATAGCAACACACAATTATACTCCAAAATTATAGATAAAAAAAAAAAAAAAAAAAACATTAGGTTGATGCAATTTTATTTTATTTTATTTTTTAAACCTGTCACAAGGAGGCAGTCCATTTACAACTATTGTATTAACTATTTTTATTATTGGATAAACTGACAATAGTTTTATAAAATAGTACAATATAAAAATGAATAAAACTTTAGAACACTTCCATAAAATAAAAACAGAAGGAATGCAAAGAGGCACATTATGCATTTTCTTTTGTTTCTGAAAAGAAGCACATTATGTATTTTCTTTTGTTTCAGTTTGACAGAATACTTTCAGATTCATAACATCAACTACATGATCAAGGAAAAAGATCATGTCCTCCTCCTCAGTAAAAATAAAGCAGAAAGGTTCCAGAGCATCAATTCTGTCCTCTGAAAATTGAGCTTTCTGTAATTTGTCCATGGCCTCATCAAGCTTCAGAATGACACAAGGCGTTTAAATCTAAAAGGTCATTCCGGATGAAAAAAAAGGTCTGAAAAACCTGAAATATATTAGAACAAGTACAAACCTTCATGCAATTAAGAAAACAGCAACAACTGAACAATCTCTGAAATAAGATGATCTTGCCACGTAGAGACAGTTCATATGAACGTGACCATTTCTGAACAAAAGCGCAACGCACATTTTATATAAATTCATCAAAAGACCTCAACAGAGCTTTGCATCTCTGGGCACCAAATCCAAGTGGTGTCTCATAGCATTTAGAGTCTAAAAAGAAAATATCTTTCCGGACTGGCTTCAAAACCTAAAGAAAATGTACAGTATTGATTGTTCTTCATTACATTAAAAACAACACAATCTGCCATTTTTCTATTTTCACATTTGACAAAAAACAAACAAAAAAACATACAAACAAAAAAACATTTAAAACACATGAAAAGTTATTTTAAAATGTGTACATTTACATCTATTTGGTACTTACTGCAGTTTTGCATACACTGAAATCAAAGCACTATGGTCATAAACGAAAAAAAAAAAAAAAAATCACTCAAATGCAGTGTGAATACGTACACACAACTGGTAGTGTCCTGGTGTCCAAACTGGAATCACAAGTGCGTCTTTTAAGTGAGCATCATCCTGACATGATACAGAAAGTTTAAGTAAACATATAACTGAGAATAACAGGGAATATAACAGCATATACTGTACTTACAGGCAGAGTCAAAAATGGATCACTGTCGTTTGGTGGCAGCCATGTTGTTACAACATAAAGGTCAGCTATGTAAATGTTCTTGCCCTGCAGGATATTGTGTATACAAGGCAGAATTCAAAACATGTACTGTAAGTACTCAAGTATTGTAATTTTTTTATAATATGTACACTGTACCAACATGTATTTCTTAGTATCAAAATATATACTCAAAATACCTTTGACTGTGCAATGCTTTCAATCAACTGAAAACAACTATTTCCAATCTGAAAAAAAAGTATATAATTACAATGTGTATTAGGACTTAATGTTAAAATAAACATATAAAGCAATGTAAAACAGCCATGATCTTACTGTGGACTCCATGTCTCTGTTCAAGCCCAATGTCCAAAAGTCAGCAGGGGTTAATACTGTCTTCGCGGTTCGGACAATCAGCTCATTTCCTGGTCTCTCAATGTCCAGTATATAGTTGAGCTATAAACAATAACAACATCCAAAAAGTACCACAGAATTAAATTAAACTGTTGTATTAATTATTGAAACTAACTAGTTCTTTTTGAGCTGGATGACTTCCCAAAGTCCATGACGCTCAACAAGCAGCAATATTTTCACACTTAGTGAATATTTCACATTGAGCTCCACAGTTTTCTGTATATATTAAGACAAAAGTATAAGCATAAAGACAAAAAAAAACAAAAAAAAAAACATTGAAAGTTACAAGAAAAAAGGTTTAACTGATGTGGATGGTGCTGAACAGTTTCTCTGTCACTGGCTTGTTGGGCTGAGAAAGAAAGGGTATAACAAGTTTACTACTGCAATTTATAACAGAAAGCAGTGCAGCATAGGTTTTGGTTACTAACCTAGAAGTCAGAAAGGGTGATATTTTCAAGACCATGAGGTCTGTGACCACGTTGCAGCTGTACCTCCAGAAGCTTTTGGTTTGTGGAAGTGTTCTTGTGATGAACAATGATGTGCATAATGAAGATGTGCGTTGAAGGTGCCATGTTGTTGAGGAAATAGTTGTTTTTTCGCAAGCTTGCAAAAAACTGCTCTGCAATTTGGCTATTCAGCCAACCCTGTAGCTCTGGGACCAGGCTAATTCTTCTGAGTACATCCTGGGGGTCTTTCGTGTTTGATTCATGTAATTTGTCATACAACACATAGTGCTCAGATGATCCAGTTATGGGATGGCCTTTGGAATTTGAATTGTCTGTTTTCTCAAACAGCCAAGGATGAGACACCTTCAGTTTTCCCTGCTTTGCTGAACTGATGCTTTCTGGTGTTGGCTCAGCAAGTCTCCCTTCCTGTGGAAGAAACGGGATATCTGTAGGTACACGCAAATTGCCATGTGTGGCCAAGCCTCGTGCAAAATCATATATACTAACATTAGGAATATGCTTCCATGACAACAACAGGTCCGCAAAATCTCTGGGACTCTCTGCTCTCAAATTAAACTTTATGCTATACACCACACCATGTGGGCATAATACAAAATTGAATAAGGACATGTGAAAATTGAAATTTTTCAATAGTTATCTCATGAAAGAAAAATATCATTATTCCCACCTGACGCTCCCCAAATTTTCTGGAACATTTTGTCTGTTCTGCATCTCTGCTCGCAATCTTGAAATGAGATCCATGCGAGAACCTTTAGAGTCAATATTGCAGGCCTTGCAGAGTTTTCTGACAACACCAACCTGTTATATAAAGTAAGAACATAGTCAGAACAATTCTTTTAATAAAGGGAACATGATTCAACTGTAGCAATTAGTTTAATTTTCTCAAAATTTATACCTTCTGTTTCATCAGCTCATCCACGAAACGGGTTTCTGACACATTCATCATTTGCGCTTCAGCTGAAGTGACCTTTGCTGTTGCAACTTTTGCAAATTCTGTGTTCAGTACAGTGTGATCCATCCTAGTTTTGTGTCCTATCCATGGAGCCCACCTTGAATAACTAGGTTGCACAGCAAATGGATTTTTGGTCCAGCCTGAGACAAATGCACATATTTAGAAGTCTACATTATATAAACACTGAGACAAAGTGCAATTTTCTCGTGGGTTAAAAGAGAAAACACTTACTGGGAACAAATCCTCGACCAATCATCTCAAGATTGACTGATTTCCAGAAATCCTCAATGTCAACTTCCCCTCTAAACTCAGGTGGACGCTTGAAAAAAATTCTATAAATATATACAGTGCAGTCCAAAAGTTTGGAACCACTAAGATTTTTTATGTTTTTAAAAGAAGTCTGGTCTGCTCACCAAGGCTACTTTTATTTTATTAAAAATACAGTAAAAACAGTAATATTGTGAAATATTATTACAATTTAAAATAACTGTGTACTATTTAAATATATTTGACAAAGTAATTTATTCCTGTGATCAAAGCTGAATTTTCAGCATCGTTACTCCAGTCTTCAGTGTCACATGATCCTTCAGAAATCATTCTAATATGCTGATTTGCTGCTCAAACATTTATGATTATTTTCAATGTTAAACAGTTGTGTACTTTTTTTTCAGGATTCCTTGATGAATAGAAAGTTCAAAAGAACAGCATTTATCTGAAATACAAAGCTTCTGTAGCATTATACACTACCGTTCAAAAGTTTGGCGTCAGTAAGAATTTTTATTTTTATTTTTTTGAAAAGAAATTAAAGAAATGAATACTTTTATTCAGCAAGGATGCATTAAATCAATCAAAAGTGGCAGTAAAGACATTTATAATGTTACAAAAGATTATATATATATATAAATATTTTGTACAATTGTACACATTAAATGTTTCTTGAGCAGCAGATCAGCATATTAGAATGATTTCTGAAGGATCATGTGACACTGAAGACTGGAGTAATGATGCTGAAAATTCAGCTTTGATCACAGGAATAAATTACTTTGTCAAATATATTTAAATAGTACACAGTTATTTTAAATTGTTATAATATTTCACAATATTACTGTTTTTACTGTATTTTTAATTAAATAAATGTAGCCTTGGTGAGCAGACGGAACTTTTTTTAAAAACATTAAAAATCTTAGTGGTTCCAAACTTTTCGACTGTACTGTACAAGTACATTTACTTTGTTACTTTGATTATCATATTATAGCAAACAAACTCTTACCTGACATGCTAAAAACTCCTCCCTTCTTGTGCAAATCCATAATAACCACAGGGGGATGGTAACTGCAGTTAACACAAGAATATATGTAGTCAGTATCTGTCAAGGCCTCGAAATGACAGTACCCATGGAGTATGGTATCTCTGTTGGGGTATTTTACTCCCCGGAGGCCCTCCAAAGTGTCTATAGCCCTGGAAACTGATACGTGGTTCTGGAATAGACATAATGACAATGGGTTAATTAAATTCTCTGAATGGCTTCTTTACTGGATGGGAACATTAGTTATAAAACACTATGTAATAAAGACAAACCTGTAAACTGTATCTTAGATATAGACAAAGCTCAAGACTCAGAAGCACATGATCATCAAAATTGTGGAGACCATCCTGCCATTCCTGGTACCTATATATCATATTACACCCTAGGCATCTTCTGGTGTAAGTGGAGATGTCTAAAAATAGTAAAAAAGAAATAACATTAGTTATTAACAACAGGAGGGAGCGGAGGAGTCGCCGCCGTCCGCTGTGGGCCGGAGCCTGCTGCTGTCCACCATGAAGGGGAGGAGCAGGGGACGGGGGACTCGCTGCCGGCTGCCCTCAGCCGGAGGAGCCATCGCCGGCCGCCAGGAGGCGGTCGAGGATCGGGCCGTCCACCAAGCGTCCAGTGCCATCGCATGTGGCACCGCGAGGAAGAGCCGCTTGGCAGGCTGAGGGCCGAGCGGCAGTGTGTCGGGGAACCGGACCCAGAATTTTTTTTTCCTCTCTCCCCGCTCTCGTCTTGTCGCTCCCCTTGCTTCCGTCTCCTTTCTCTCGTCTCGTCTGTCCTTACCCCCAGGTGCTGCGGCCGCCGAGACAGGCCCCGGGGGGGGAGTAAAGCGCAGTCGCGGGAGTACCCCCCAGCCTGCGAGGGGCGTTGGGGGTATGTGACGAGCAGGTCGGGCGAGAGCCGTGAGGGAACGGCGCGAGGCCGGTGACGCGAGTGATAATGAGCGTCACCTGCGAGGCGTGCCGGCCTCGAGTCTCTCACGGAGGAGCTCCGGAGGCATAAAAGGAGGAGCGACATCAGTAAAGTACGAGAGAGGACCAGGCCTGGACTTTATGTTATGTTTTATTATGTTTGTGTGGCCGGCAGAAGTCCGCGAGGGTCTGCCGGCATTACTTTCGTTTTGTTCTTTGTTTATTTTATATTAAAGTTTGTTGAATGTTCGCCGGTTCCCGCCTTCCCCCATCTACTAACCTCGTTACAAGCGCTAACACCACAAACTTACGGACTCACCTGAAGACACATCACCCCACAGAATTTGCCGAAATCACGAAGACATCCGCGACCGCACATCAGTCTCATCAATTGCCTATAACGCAGACTTTTGAGCGATCAACTAAGTATAAACGAGACAGATTCAGATGGCGCTCTTTGACTGAGAGTGTAACGCGATACATAACAAAGGAAATGCAGCCATTCAATACAGTCGAAAAATCAGCATTTAAAGAAATTCTGCAAAACTTCGACAAGCAATATGATATGAATTGACTACTAAGGCCTGTTCTGTTATAGGCAGTTTATTTTTGATTGCATCTTATTTCAGTTGTTTTTCAGATACTTTATTGTGTTTATTTATTTTGGGAGTTTTTGAAACATATATTCATTAAAAGTACTTTTAAATATGTGTTATGTGTATTGTGTATTAATATTTACTGCTAGGAAAAACTTTATCATTTAATCAAATTTAATTTAATCACAACACTGTGTGAAAATTATTTCATGAACAAACAAAAAATGTATGAGAATTAAATGTCAAAGCAATTAATTAATTAATTAGACAATTAATCGTCATAGCCCTAAAACAGGCAATTAATCATCATAATCGCCAAAGCCCTAAAACAGGCAATTAATCGTCATAATCGCCATGATTTATTAGACAATTAACCGTCAGCCAAATTTCATAATCGTGACAGCCCTAGGTGAATGTCATTGGAGTTTCCCAGTAGATGTAGAGGTACAGTGAGAATGTGGCCATGCAAGTGCCATTTCTACCATGATTTCAAACACACATTCAGACACTTCTCCCATTTAATTTCTCTCCTAATCATCGCTGTCTTGTGTTTCTAGATGGCTCTCAAGACGCCCTGAAAGCTTATTGAGTATTTCAGCCGTTATCTGTAGCATGACCTCTTTCAACAGCTCTGCTCCGCTGAAGGTTTCATTTTGTCAGCTAAGAGCTCTCTCATTTAGATTTAGTGAAACTGCATTATGCAAAACGAGCAGTCAGAACATGCCAAAACATGCAGGACTCCTTGAACTCTGCAGTCGCTTATAGACAGGAGACAAGAAAATGAAGAGCCTGCAATGGAAATATTTTCTTATCACTATACAATCATTTGAATTCATGCTTTTGTATTGTGCCACTTCATATTCATATCACAGATAATAACAATGGGTCTACCACACTACTGTTAAAAACTCATAAGTGGGATAGTTCTGTTCTATTTGGGCTGAATTCAGAATAGAATATTAGGATTCAACAAGTCAAACAATAGGACTTTTATTAGTCCAGCAGCTAAATTGAATGATTAATTTAACTAATTATTCACATTTATTCCCTGATTAAACATAAAAACTATTTGGAAGACCTCTGTAAATTACACTAAACTGTAAATTAGTCAACTGGTTTTGCTTCAGGACCCAGATTTTACATTGGACATCAAGTGATGACATCAAACCTGTTTTTTATTATGCAAAAGGTGGACAGGTGTAAACCAAAATGCTCTAAAAATCAAACATTGAAAATGCTTTAATTTGGTCCAGGTGGCATTTATTTTTAAGGATGCTGACATGTTGACATCTTCTTAATTTGACTTGGATGTAGTCAAATAATCTCTTAAAGCCAACAATGAGAAAAAAAAAAATAAAAAAAGCTAAATAGATAGATGTCAATAAATAAATATTAATAACAAAAAATAAAAAGCAAATTGTCACAGACACGCCAGGCTCCACCTCACCACAGTACCCACGCACCCAATCACCAGCGTACTAATCACCGCCACCTGCATCTCATTCACTCTGCAATCACCAGCACTACAAAGCCACCACACTCACACACACTCACTGTCCGGTCTCGTTTGCACTACTTCACGTAAATGCTTACCTCAAGGACTCCCCATCGACATACCTACCTGCTCCAGCGATCTCCTTCATCTCCTTCGTCTCCTGGTCCCTTCGTGTGCTTACCCTTCTGTGTGTGTGAGTGTCTCCAACGTCTCCCTCCATCTCATCTCAGCTCCTGGATCCACAAATCATACAAGGACAGTATTACTTTATATTCATCTCTCAAGAACCTGATAACAGCCATTATCACTCTGTGTTCCACATATTGTTCAATAAAACTCACCTGGATTGCTTTTATCTCTGCCTCCATGTCTATATCATAACAGAAGACCGGACCATAACAACTGAACGGCATGAGTACTAACGATCCATTCCAGGAACTCGTGGACGTGCTGCGTCGAGCACTCACACCACAGCCCTCAACATCGTCATCCCTCAACACGGCTGTCTCCGCACCCACCAGCACCGCTCCTTCACCTGCATTCACCGCCAGTCCCATGGCCAAACCGGCGCCCTACTCTGGATCGGCGGAGGAATGCAGCGGATTCCTTCTCCAATGTGAACTGGTCCTGGAGATGCAGCCGCACCTCTACACCACAGACACGGCTAAAATAGCTTTCATTATTTCACAACTGCAAGGGAAGGCTCTGCAATGGGCAGATTCGCTATGGACCCAGAAAGGCCCAGTCGTCCAATCCTATTCGGCGTTCGTCTCCCACTTCCGGGAAGTATACGGGGAAACCTCTGACTGATTCCTCGACTGGTGAGAAACTTTATAATCTAAAGCAAAGAAACCTCTATGTTAACGAATATGCCTAGCAGTTTCGAACGCTAGCCGCCACCAGCGGATGGAACGAGCAAGCCCTCATCACTACGTTCCGTCAGGGGCTGGAACCCTCCGTGCGGCTGCATCTCGCTGCATACGAGGACTCCATGGGATTAGAACGCTTCATCCAACTCGCCATCCGCGTGGGGTCCCGTATGCAGAACCCATGCAAATAGATCATTCTCGTCTCACCCCAAACGAAAGACAAAGAAGGCTGGCCCTGAATCTCTGTCTCTATTGCGGGACTATGGGGCATAATCTCTCCACATGCCCAATACGTCCTCCTCGACCCGTGGTGAGTGTAATATTTCCCTCCATTCAGAAAATGAAACCACTCACTACAACTGTAACCCTTACTGCTGCTAACATCTCTGTTCCAGTGGTGGCGCTCCTTGATTCAGGGTCAGCCGGAAACTTCATCTCAGGCACCCTCTGTAGACAACTCAACCTTAAGATCTCTCCTTCACCGACGAGCTATCAAATCCACTCCATCACGGGCAAACTCCTAAGCCGCAGACACATCCGTCACTGCGTGGGTCCACTTCAACTCAGCATCGGAATCCTGCACACTGAACACATCCATTTGCTGGTTCTGGAGGAATCCACCGCTGACGTGGTTCTAGGGCGCCCGTGGCTGGAACAACACAACCCCAACATCTCCTGGCGCACGGGCGAAGTCCTGAAGTGGGGCGATCACTGCTTCCCAGCGCTTCCTGTTCCGAAATCTCCACTCTCCAAGCCTCTAATCGTGAACGCCACATCCATCGAGAGCCCTGTTGAGAAGCGCTCCGTGGATGTTCCCCCGGACTACGCCCCCTTCAGTGACGTTTTCTGCCCGCAACACGCCTCCAAGCTTCCTCCACACCGGCCATGGGACTGCGCCATCGATCTGCTGCCGGGTGAACCAGTGCCCAGGGGACGCATATACCCCCTGTCCATACCGGAGGAGAAGGCCATGGAGGAATACATCAAGGAGGCACTCGAACAAGGTTACATCCGCCCGTCTACTTCCCCTGCTGCTTCAAGCTTCTTCTTCGTGGCAAAGAAGGACGGAGGCTTGAGGCCCTGCATCGATTACCGTGCCCTCAATAAGATCCCCATAAAGTTCCGCTATCCATTTCCCCTCGTCCCAGCGGCCCTGGAACATCTCCGCGGTGCCACTGTGTTCACCAAGTTGGACCTCCGCAGCGCGTATAACCTCATCCGTATACGTGAGGGGGACGAGTGGAAGACCGCCTTTGTCACGCCCACAGGACACTACGAATACCTCGTGATGCCGTATGGCCTGGTCAACGCCCCCTCCGTATTCCAGGATTTCATCCACGAGGTGCTCCGGGAGTTTCTCCATAAGTCCGTTCTGGTTTATATAGATGACATCCTCATCTATTCCTGGAGCTTGGCCGAACATCGCCACCACGTTGCGGAGGTCCTCCAGCGCTTACGGCAGTTCCATCTCTTCCTCAAGGCTGAAAAATGCTCATTTCATCAACCCTCCGTCCAGTTCCTGGGGTACGTGATTGATCACAGTGGCATCCAGATGGACGAGGGGAAGGTCTCCGCCATACAGTCCTGGCCCACTCCTACTACTATCAAAGAACTCCAAAGATTCCTAGGCTTCTCCAATTTCTACCGCCGGTTCATCAAGAATTACAGCACTATCGTCAGTCCACTCACCAACCTACTCCGTCACCAGCCCAAGTCTCTGTCCTGGTCTCCACTAGCCACCAATGCCTTTGAGACCCTGAAGAAAGCCTTCACCACCGCTCCCCTCCTCGTCCGCCCTAACCCGAACCTCCCGTTCATAGTTGAGGTGGACGCATCTACCACCGGAGTGGGAGCGGTCCTTTCACAGCAGCAGGGGACACCAAGTAGACTCCATCCATGCGCCTTCTTCTCCCGCAAGCTCAACCCGGCGGAGGTCAACTATGACATCGGTGACCGCGAACTCGTGGCCGTCAAGCTTGCCCTTGAGGAGTGGAGGCATTGGTTGGAGGGAGCTGCTCACCCGTTTCAAGTTCTCACTGATCACAAGAACCTCGAATATCTGAAGGCCGCTAAGAGACTCAACCCTCGCCAAGCTCGCTGGGCTATGTTCTTCTCTAGATTCAACTTCTCCATCTCCTACCGTCCTGGTTCTAAGAATACGAAAGCTGATGCCCTATCTCGCCTCTATGCTCCTGAGGAAAAGCCCGAAAAGCCTGATACTATTCTGCCAGAGTCCATCTTCGTGAGCCCAATCCAGTGGTCCGAGGAAACCATTCCCTCCGCCAATGCCTCCACACGCACTCCGCCGGGTTGCCCACCGGGCTTGCAGTACATCACACGGGCACGTCGCACTCCACTCCTGCACAGCATCCACTCTTCACTTGGCACTGGTCACCCGGGGGTCAAGGAGACCCTCTCGTTGCTCAAACAACGCTTCTGGTGGCCCAACATGGCCAACGACGTCAGGAGGTACGTGCAGGGCTGCAGGGAGTGCGCCATCTCCAAGAGCCCACGCCATCTTCCCACCGGCAAGCTCTTTCCTCTGCCCGTTCCTGAGAGACCCTGGTCACACCTGGGAGTGGACTTCGTCACCGACCTCCCCGAGTATGACGGTCACACATGCATCCTGGTGGTAGTGGACCGCTTCTCAAAGTCCTGCCGATTAATACCCCTGGAGGGTCTACCTACCGCCATGGCCACCGCAGAACTAATGTTTAATCATGTCTTTCGCTATTATGGATTACCTGAAGACATCGTCTCCGACAGAGGACCCCAGTTTGTCTCCCACGTCTGGAAAGCCTTCTTCTCCCTCCTGGGTGTGACCGTCAGCCTATCGTCTGGATACCATCCTCAGTCGAACGGGCAGACGGAACGGAAGATCCAGGAGATCGGCCGCTTCTTGCGTACCTTCTGTCACGGCCACCAGAACTCCTGGAACCAGTACCTGGGTTGGGCCGAGTACGCACAGAACTCCCTCCGCCAAGCCTCAACAGGACTAACACCCTTCCAGTGCGTACTCGGCTACCAACCCCCGATGTTCCCCTGGGACGGGGAACCCTCCGACGTTCCGGCAGTCGACTACTGGTTCCGGGAGAGCGAGAGGGTGTGGGACTCAGCTCACCACCAGCTGCAGAGACAATACCTCGTGGACTGGGAGGACTATGGTCCCGAAGAACGCTCATGGGTTCCCAGGAACGATATCCTTGATCCTCTTCTGTTACAGAACTTCCATACCAACCATCCAGACAGACCTGCCCCGCGACCCAGGGGAAGACCACCACGACGTCGGGGTCCGCGGCCCTCAGGAGCGGGCCGTGGGAGGGGGGGTACTGTCACAGACACGCCAGGCTCCACCTCACCACAGTACCCACGCACCCAATCACCAGCGTACTAATCACCGCCACCTACATCTCATTCACTCTGCAATCACCAGCACTACAAAGCCACCACACTCACACACACTCACTGTCCGGTCTCGTTTGCACTATTTCACGTAAATGCTTACCTCAAGGACTCCCCATCGACATACCTACCTGCTCCAGCGATCTCCTTCATCTCCTTCGTCTCCTGGTCCCTTCGTGTGCTTACCCTTCTGTGTGTGTGAGTGTCTCCAATGTCTCCCTCCATCTCAGCTCCTGGATCCACAAATCATACAAGGACAGTATTACTTTATATTCATCTCTCAAGAACCTGATAACAGCCATTATCACTCTTTGTTCCACATATTGTTCAATAAAACTCACCTGGATTGCTTTTATCTCTGCCTCCGTGTCTATATCATAACACAAATAAGTATAATATATATATATATATATATATATATATATATATATATATATATATATATTATGTAATATTACAAAAAAGTCTTCTGATTTAACCTTGAGATTTGAAGTATTAGATAGCTTAGATATTTGCAACACTATCTAGATAGAAATGCAAAATCAATCGGTAGTTATTAATAGAATAATGAGACACAAACCTTTACATTAAATCGCGTTTGGTCCCATTTATTTTTGATCACAGTGCATACACATACAAACTTTTAGTCAAAAAATGCACACATTTGTAGAAATAAATGTTTACCTCATATTTCATTAGATAGAATATAAGCTGGGCCGTACACAGGGTTTCATAGTTACTGAGGTCAGGAAATGTTGTTTGCTAGGGGGGTATGGGGGACATGCTCCCCCGAGAAAATTTAGATTTCCCTGGTGTACATATGTGCATTTATGTTGAGAATCTACGTCAGCATGTTCGAAAGTACACGATGACGTCAGATTTTGTTACGTTGCTCCGACTCAGCTTTTCAAACAGGAAGACAGAAATCGCTCTGAAAAATGCAAAAATAATAACATTAATGAGTTCCTTTAGTGTTTTCAATGATGTGCAGCCTATACATATCTGTTTACATCTCAAAAAAAGTGTTTTGGGGTTTCATAACCCTTTAAGCTAGATAATAAAGTAATTATGCAGCGCGCCGGCGCATTTGCGCATGCAATTATTGAGTGCGCGCCGCGAGCACAGTATAATGGCTGATTGGACAGTAGTGTTAATTTTTCTGAGTTTTACCGACATAGCCTGACATCTCATCTGACCGCAGTTCACTGTTGTTCAACTGAAGCTACCTCGTCGTCACCTGTACCTTTTCCGCTTGTTTGACTGGCGCTAGGGCAAAGTCGGAATGCGCGTCTGAAAAGTGTCCCATTTGTTGTGGTCGTAAAGAGACAGTTCTATATAAACGCAGTGTTTTACTTGGTGAGGTTTAAAAAAAAAAAAAAAAAATATATATATATATATTTTGGTATTTGTATGCTCTGTTGGTGGTTTGTGGAGTAGCATTACCCGGGAGGGATATTTTTTTATCCCTCCCCGGGGATAAAAATAATTCAGCAGAGGCAGGGATACATAGATCAGAAGGGGGGAAAAACCCCCATCCCCCCCCTACAAAAGCACCCTGTGTGTGTATATATATATATATATATATATATATATATATATATATATATATATATATATATATATATATATATATATATATATATATATATTTATACACAGGGCCGGTGCGTGCCAATGAGGGTGGCGGCAGCACAGTGAGGGTGGCAAAAAGGAAAGGGATTTAGTTTTTAACTTAATTAATATATATAATTTTTTTTTGGGACATTCGTTTGGAATTATTTCACTTATATCAAAAAGTCATCACCCGATTAGTTATTCTAAGTTTAAATTATCTTTCCCTCATTCTATTGAGTACCAAACCCCACCCAACCTAGAGCGGCATATCACTGAACAAAAACACCGGCGTTTTGAGCGGTGAGTGGACTATATGAGTTTGCACGATCGCAAATTCTCTCATTAAAAACAAAGAAATTTAGACATTATGTAAATAAGAGATTCAGGAAGAAGGAGGGAGGAGGGACATGCTGTCGGAGAGCCCTTGCTGCTGAGGGGGATTGTGGTGCTGCGTAGTTCGGGCAGCGCGGGAGTGAAGACCGCGAGAGGCTGCCCGGGGCGGTGGTGCTGGAGCCTTGTGAAAGGTAGGACTTGCTCCTGGGATGAGGTGGGGTGGCTGCCGTCCAAGAGGGAGTGGAGGAGTCACCGCCATCTGCTGTGGGCCACTGTCACTGCTACACTTGGTTGCGCGCACCGCTAACCTGGGGTGCGTTTCCCAAAAGCATTGTTAGCCGACTAAAGCCAAGTTCAGACTGCACGTTTTTAGCCCTGATTTTGGCGCGCCGACAGGTTTTGAGAAATCGCCAACAAAATGCCCAAAATCACAGGCAAATCGGTGCTTGTTCACACGAGTGACAATCACGCAGTGTGAATGAGCAAAGACGCAATTTGAGAAAATCACCGACAAGTCGCCAACGCCCCTGAGATATTTGGCATGCTAAATATCTGGACCTGTCGATTCAAAATCCTGCTGTGTGGAAAGTGTTCTGACTGAAAACTACATCAGCGATGACCGACAGCCAATGAGAGAGAGAAAGATACAGAGCAGCGGGGAGTTCGGGGAGGAGTTATAGACCACTCTCGTTGCAGAACACACAATCCTTGTTCCTCGCGTCTCCCCAACCATTTCCTCCTCCATATTCTTCTTTTCTTTTTCTTGTTTTCGCTGCAAATCAGCACACAGACAATTCGTATTGCAAGCTTCTTGCAGGATACCATTTTTAATAACAATCCCAGTCTCACGTGAGAACTCCGGTCTTGCATGCGTGATATCTTGTTGTTTCCTTGTCACATCTCGCGTGTGTTTGGTTGTGAAACGTAGTTTCTGTGCCAGAGTTGTCGGCGCTTCTTCCTATTGTAAAGTCATGCAGTGTGAAACCTTCTGTCGCCGATCCATCGTGCAGTGTGAACACAGCAGCGACTGAATGCTGGCCAAGATAGTCATGCAGTGTGAAAGAACCGTGACCCGACTACTTTGAAAATGGTGCAGTCTGAACTCAGCTTAATATCACAAGTTCCGTCATTACTTACATAGTTCAACGATTTGTTGTTTCACAAAACCATCGTTCAAACAAACATTCGCAAACTGCATCGCAAACTTGTGTGGTTGGAACGACAGCTCTCGAGCTGTGTTTAGAAGCATAGTTTCTTGTTTTTATGACGTGGACTTAATAAATAATTATCTTGAGCTAAATAAGCAAGTTGACATTAAGTACAATGTATATTTTTTATTTCGAATATATACAAATGTCATTTATATATTTTAGTTTGTCAAGAGATTTAAAGCACCATTTTTGAAGAGAGCGCATGTGCGTACATGCTCTGGTACGTCAGAACAAGCATTTGATTTAATCTGGAAAAAAGCAAAATGACTGAGGAAAATGAGAATTAGTGCCATGTTCGTAATTTATAGCAGAAATTCTACCATTAATTTGATCTCAAACGGATTCATTTAAAGAAGTTATTACTCCACCATCTGCGTGACGTCATTCACCAACGTGGTTGAATGACAGGTTTACAACAATACAGTTTCGGGAAACAGTCGTGACTCGTTAGTTGATTTGTTCAACGATGCATTGTACTATGGTAGTTCAGCAGCGAGTTACATCGTTGTTTGGGAAACGCACCACTGGACAAGAGCAGAGTTCCATATCATCAGTTATCAAAAGAAACATCGTTATCGGTTTCAACTTTCAAGGTAGTAACATAACTATTCATGTAAATTAAAGTAATACGGTTATGTGTTTTATAACAGGGTGTGGGATTGTTTTAGACAGTTTAAACGTCCCCAGTCACAACGCAGCAATTTCCACACGTCTTATCAAGTGGTGAAGGTACACTCAGAAATGAATAAATAATACACTTGCAACTTACTTAGTGCTTAAATTGAGACTAAAATGCTACTTAATAATTACAAGTTTAAAAAGTTGAAATTTCTGTAGGTTACAGGCTAGCCCAGCCCTTAAAAATGAAAATATTAAATTAACTAATAAATGTTAAAAATATTTGTTAGATGCTGTTTTATTAATCTAATCTAAAATTTATGTTGTTTTATTTTTGTAATGTGATTTTTTAAAATAGTTTTTTCTTAGTTAGGCCTGGTTAATAGTGTAATATTTTTGGTGAATTGTATTAAAAAAAGAACAAAAATTAGCTAGAACTACCACCGATTTGCGGCTTTCGTGTGTCTAGTGACTTGTGCTTTGCGCGTCCTGTAAACTGTCTTTATGTTGAAGTAGGCTACTGCCGGCCCAATTTATCAGCGGCCCACCAGGAATTCTCCCGAATCTTCCAGGAGATATTCGTACTATTATTTAACATAAGTGTTTGCATTTGTAGAGGTTACGTGTTGATTATTTTTTTACATTGCAGAATGAAAAAAGAAATCAGAAAACATGCTTGTTGCTTTTATATTAGTGCATGTTTATTAATACATCAATAAACAAAACCTCCAGTCTTTCACATGCACCTCAAAGATCGAGTTTAATTGTGAGTGTAAAGTTGGAGCGGCACGACGGGGTTTTGCCTAGAGCGGCAGTTGAGCATGCGCCGGCCCTGTGTGTGTATATATATACACACACAGGGCCGGCGCATGCTCAACTGCCGCTCTAGGCAAAACCCCGTCGTGCCGCTCCAACTTTACACTCACAATTAAACTCGATCTTTGAGGTGCATGTGAAAGACTGGAGGTTTTGTTTATTGATGTATTAATAAACATGCACTAATATATATATATATATATAGGAATCTGTCAAAAACTTGTTCACACCTTGTTTGCTTGGAGCATTTGATTCGGTCCCTGGTGCATTTTCTCTATTCACTTCGAGTAGGTAAGAATTGAACATCAACAGAAACATATATTTGTTGTGTATATAATAACCAATTTTGCCCTCAGTTGGCTGCTTCAATTCAACAATTCTATAATTGATTTTAAGCCATTCTCAGTTCAGTTCTGAATTCCACACAGTCCTCCTTTGTTCTGGATAAAGCCAGACATCAGAGAACAGCGATGTTGACTCTGAGACCTAGGTATTTCTGCCTGTCATTCATAGATATAGTGGTGTCCCTCACAGGTCTAAAGAGCCTTGACCCTTTTAAAAGCCATGTCTCCTTGCTGTTGAAAATCATCTGCAGCCGCACACACAAAGAATTCAAAAGTAAAGCCGCTCCAGCCTGAAGCTTTTTCAACACTGCTTCTTGGAGGCCAAAGGCACAAACTAAGGCCAAGAGTTCCTCCTTTGAACCATCAGCAAGAGAAAGATGTTCCTTCTTTTAAAAAAAAATCACCTCGGTTCCCATTAGCGGGAGGCCATCGAAGATTCCCATCTCCGAGGTTGTTTTTAAAGATGCTGCAAGCCGTAAGGAATAGCAAACTTACTTCACAATGTGACGGTCCTGACAAATGATGGATCATCGGTTCCTGGTGCCGCGGGAGCGAGCACTTCCACTGGGTGAAGAAGGCTTCTGTGTTGACAGCTGAGATAGGAATAGCAAATAAGAGCATGACAGTGTGGATGCTGTATTTGGCTTTGTGAGAGGCGGAGAGCGATGCTGCCCAACGCCTGGCGGATTAGGATCGCGGAGGACAGCAATCCGCTCAAATGGAGAGGGCTTATTTGACTGTGGGAAGTGATCCTGTGCACACACTGCCGGATGGAGGATGAGCAGAATCATGCTGTCATTGTTTGATAGGCCCTCGTACAGTAACAAACACGTGCCATTTAAAGAGTGTAATCTGTGTAATCTGAAAACGTTGCAAATGCAAAGTTTCATTTTCACATTTTCAACCTTTCCCTACAATTTGCTGGCTGCATTCTGCTGTGTAACATCCACTTTTCACAATCCAGTCAATTCTCAAAGATAAAAATCAAGCCCTGCCTTATTTCTTTCTTTCTTTATTTATTTAAACTACTTTTCAAAAGTGTGGGGTTGGTAATTTTTTTTAAATGTTTTTAAAGTCTCTTCTGTTCACCAAGGCTGCATTTATTTAATCAAAAACACAGTTTTCTCTTTGTATGTGTTTTAAAATTTAATTTATTCCTGTGATGCAAAGCTAAATTTTCAGAATCATTACTCCAGTCTTCAGTGTCACATGATCCTTCAGAAATCATTCTAATATGTTGATTTGCTGCTCAAGAAACATTTCTGTCAATGTTGAAAATAGTAAATAGTGCTTAGACTTGCGATATATCACGATAATGAATATGCACGGTATTGTTATCGTGGGCATTTCAAAATACCGTAAATAATTATTACAGATTATTAAAATTTTTATAATGCATATACAAATACTTTCCCCATCAACCGTATAAAATGCACAACACCACTGTATTCTGCATAAAAATAAAAAATAAAAAAAAACGCTCAGATGTAAACAAGCTCAATGTGCATGAGAAGCACATGGTGGAACGAGTGAAGGAGACACTCTGAATGAAAGTGCACGTTCACTCTCTGACAGCAGAGGGCGCTGATGGAACAGCAGAGTGAAACGGTTACCCCGGAAACGCCATAAACAAAGCAACTGCGCTGGTGAAGTTTTTAAAATGCCTCAAACATATATTTTAAACTGGACTACAACATGCCCTAATGATTAGAAATGTTCTGATTATTTGTTATTGTTCAGTAAAAGTAAAAGTTAACATGTTAATTCATTATTACCAAACTGACAATGAAAAATACTTATAAAGCATTAATTATTCTTAGTTAATGTTAATTTCTTAGTCACTGTTTAATAACATTACTAAAATCAAAAGAACTTTAAAATTTAATGGACCTGAGATAAAACTAAAAATGATCAGTTGTGTTTCTTAACTAACATTAACAAAAAAATAATACTTTCTGTAACAAATGTAGCTGTTGTTCAATCTTAGTTAATGCAATAAATAATGAGATCTTATTGTAAAGTGTTTCCTGTTGTTCTTTATAGCCTAATTCTTTTGCACTTTAATCTGTTTGAAAATTTGACTTTATATTTTTTGTGTATAAACATTCAGTTATTTTTGTTATTACAAAAAGAGTTCTTAAACCTGTTATACTATGACAACACTTTTTTTGCAACTTATTTCAATATCGTGATAATACCGTATACCGTGATAAAAGCTTCAGCAATTAATCGCAACATGAAAATTTGATACCGTCACATGCCTAGTTGTGCTGTTCATATTTTTGTGGAAACCCTGATTAATTTTTTTCAGGATTCTTTCATGAACAAAAGTTCAAAAGAACAGCATTTATTCGAATTAGAAATCTTTTGTAACGTTACAGTTGTCTTTGTTTTCACTTTTGATCAATTCATTGCTGAATAAAAGTGTTTAGGAAAAAAATAAATGTCAAGGTCAAGGTAAACTTTATTGTCCCACGAGGGGAAATTCATATGGTCATTCATTCATTACGCGCCCTTATCATAACATATTCTTCAAACACACACAACACATAATGCACAAACAGTCTATAAATAAAACAATAAAGACAAAAATAAGTAATACTACAAAAAATGAAAAAAATTACAATCCAAAATACAAAATTACAAATACAGAATTACAATCCAACATTTAACATTAAAATATATAATATTAACAGGTAACTAAAACTAACTTACGATGTGCTTGATCATTATACAATCTAATCGCTATGGGGACAAATGATTTATTATACCTTTCTGTTCTAATTCTCTGTTGTAAAATTAGAACAGAAAGGTATAATAAATCAAACGTTTGAACAGTAGTATAATATGAATATAAAGATTTAAATAAAAATGTATGTCTGCACTTTAGTTTGTGTGTAATTAGAGAGCAAACAGTTACAGTATGTGTACAACTGCTTTACATGAGTATTGTGTGTTTCATCTTGTCAATTTCTGCAAGCAGCTGAAAAGATCAGCTTTATTTTGTACATCTGCTTTTTTTCTGGTTGTGTATTCTCAAATTCTGACCCTGAAAATGAATTGTGGCATGCACAGGATGCAGTGTTTCCTTGCGGATACTCTTTGTGGACAAACCAATACAGAAATGGAAGTATTTTAGTAAGTTAGCTACAATTAAATCAGAAATGAAATATTTGCCATTTGGCTTTCCCTGCAGGTGCAGGGAAAGCTCTTTTTGAGCGCATGCAGGATGGCTGCAAATGAGCACATGTGAACTCCACAGCTATTTCTATTTTTATTCCACTTGCTCTCCTGGTGTAGTTTGAAAACTTCTGCACGTCACTTTCAGTAAATGAACTACCTACTTCCTGGGAAGTTAGAAAGTGTCGCTCTTGCCTGGGGACAGAAAGGAAAAGCTGTTTCTGGACTTATTCTTATGTAATCACTACATGAGTGCTGTGTTGTCTGCATTTAAATTGCAAAGAAGTGTGTGTTATACCACACGTTTTTGACATGGCGCACTAGGGAAATTATAATTGGTAATGCCAGTTTTGTTTTTTTCCGCAGGTAAAATTTTGTCAACCGCTTTAGACGGTTGCTCTTTCACACACGGCTACAGGTGACTCAATTTTAGCCACTGTCTGTTCACCATTGGTGAAGTGGGTCATATATGTAATTTTGGAGTGAACATGTAGGAGATTACGTGATCACAAAATAAGCTGACCCTTTTAAGTGACTGCCTGCTGCATGGGTTTATTTTGGTGAATAGTGCTCAGTAAATAAGCTTTTCAATTTCACAAACCATATCTAGTCATAAGACTCAACAGTGCTGTCCAAATGTAAGAAGAAAATAGACTTGACATACTTCAGCTCCATGATGTTATATTTATTCAGTGTTCTCACATGGAATATTCTAGATGCAACTTTTGACAAGTTTTAGTGAATGCAGGTGAATTTCATTACCGCTAGCTCTCCTCTCAGCGATATGAACATGCATCTCTATTCTGAGATAGAACAGCCGATAGGGGATGTTTTAGATTTCTGCTCTTTCCAGATGCTTGAATTATTTTTAATGCCATTTTTTAATCTTACAAATAATACTAATACATGGACTGTTAATAAATGAGTATTCTTTGCGTGTTACAGCAATCTGCAGGACCCCTTCTTCTTTCTTCGTTCTTTCATCCCATGCTGTTTGTCCTGCACACCTGCTCTTTAACAGTTTGTGTGTGAGATAGGTTTATTTGCTTCTTTGCAAAGGTATCGAAATTAATTGTATTCAGTGCTAGCCTGCAAAACATCTACCATCTGAATTCCAAAGAAAGATTTCTACAGAACTGGAACACCTTTCATTCATAAAATTTAAAGTCCTTGCATGTTTATTTGTTTTCATCATTATAATTGCAAAAAAAAATGCCATTGAATAAATGCTAGTTAAACAAAAGGTCAAATTAAAGCCAGTAATGTGAAAATGCAGCTGTAACTGACAAAAACTTTATCTTTGTACTGTCACAGACATGTGAAGTATGTTACAGGCTTATACAGTATGTGTGCTCTTTATGCCTGTTTAGAGTTTAAAGTGATTTATATTTTTGCTAATTTTGTTTGGTGAATTTTGGATGAAATTTAAAACATTTTAGCAACGGCATGAAGAATGTGGATAATCCAGTCTTGCACTGTAGAAGAAATCTCTAAATACATTTTTCAAATTTAAAGGTTTTTTTGCAGGCTTGGCAATGAAAAACACATTGACAAACTCAGCGCCCACACTTGACGCTAAGGAGGTATCTTTTTATGTTTTCTTCTTTTTATTTACAGTTTTGAAATGCACATGAATGAAAAGTGGCATGAAATCAAGAAGACATTTAGGGCTTGTTTTCAGCCACTTATTTTTCTTTTCTTCAACTTGCATATGGAACAGCGAGTTCTGACAGCGGCATAATGAGATCCATCCTTTGAAGACACAAAAGATGAATATGAAGAACTGAGCTTTTTGTTGTCTAGTTCCTAGCACATGCAGATGGATGGATGGATGGATGGATGGATGGATGGAAGCCCCAACTTTTTACTTTAAAAAAAAAATCTATTTTTTTTTTTTTTTTATGATTACAAGAAAGATAAAATTTGGAAAATATAATATAAACCAGACCAAATAATCAGGCAATATTTGCCCAGTAAGCTTACTGAGTATCTGTTTTCTGAGAGAATTTTTACTCTGTTAATATTGTGTAAAGTAAGTGTTCATACTACAGTATATATTGATGCATTTTATTTGTTTCCATTAATAGTGGCATTATATTGTAACTAGTCAATGACAGTGCTTTACGTAGAGCATCATGCTGTAGATTAAATACTTGTTTATATGTTTGAGCAAGTGTTGATGTCAAAGCTAGTGGGATTCTTCAGTAGAATGAGTTTTGCGTGTCCATTTCCATTCAACTTTAGTACCTATTTTCAGCGAAATGATTAAAAGTCCCCCTCGATCCCACAAAACTTCTTTCCCTCCCTTTGATTTACAGTCAATGCGAGGCAGATAAGAATTAATTAGTAAAATGTTCTCTATATAGATCTCACTTTCTTGCACCCAGTCAAATCGCTGGGGGCCGACCTTGGATTTTCCTGCATTATTGATGGCTCTAATCTAGAACAGCGGCGTAATTAAAAGAGCGAATGGAATGGAATATTAACAAAGCAAAATGATGTAGCAGTGTCTGGCAAATGGGCTGTAATTGGAAATGTAGACATAATAATTAAAGGCTGGTCTATTTACCTGAGACGTTCTTCTTGTTGAAACAGGTCTCTGGGCACCCGTCAGCAGACAAGCAGACTCAGGGCCAGGTCCTGGCTAATAGTGTCCGGTGGGGACAAACACCCATTAACCAATCCACACCCTGGGACACGGACGAGCCGCCGGCAAAACAGATGAGGGAGAAAGATATCACAGGTAAAAAGCTGAACGCAAAGGCACCAACTCTACAATAACACCTCTTGTACATTATCTTTTCATGCATAGAGAGATTGATTGCTTGAAGTGGCTTCAAATTAGGGGTGGGTGATTGGGCAAAAATGTCATATCATGATTTTATTTTTCAGGCAGGATCACGATTCACAATCTCATCATTTTTTTCTCTTTTTTTTTTTCAGGTTGGTTTTTAAGACTATTTTGCTAGTTACTGAGCACAGTACGGACAAACTGATTTCCCAATTAAAAAAAAAATAAATAAAAAATAGCCTTACACAGTTAAAAAACATTTTTTTTTTTTTTTTTTTTTTTATTACATTTTAATTTATGTTTTGTTTTATTTTATTTTATTTTATTAAAATAAGTGCAAAGATGCAAATTACAATCAATATCAGTTATTTTTTTCAAGGACAGTAGGTTTATTTAACAGCAGCATTCAAGTAAGAAATTGAATAATCAGATAAAAAAAATAAGACACTGCGTAGTCTTCACTGTATAAATTAAATATACAGTGAAGCTGACTAAAGCTACTGAAGTTATTCAGTCAAGAGCAGTGAGAGAAATCTCTTGAGGAGCTCTTACATGCACTTTTTTTTCATATATCTATATTCTAAAGGATTATACAGAAGAGTTTGTTCATATATAATTTTCCTGATCTTATTCAACATTTAATTCCTAAAACAATTTGTCTGGGTTTTGACAGTTTTTTATTTTTTTATTTATTTTATTTTTTTTTTTATGCTCCAGAAGGAAACAAGACGCATTAAGAGCCGGGGGGTGAAAAGTTTTGAATTTAAATATCAAGGTAAATTGTTTCTTCAGGGAAACATGCAAGTATCTTCTGTTGCTTCCGAAAGGCAGTACTAAATGAAAAACAATGATATTTAAATATAATAAGAAAAATTGTGACATCTTCATCCTGTTCAAAAGTTTTCACCCCCCAGCTCTTAATGCATTGTGTTTTCTTCTGGAGCATCAGTGAATGTTTGAACCTTTTTTAATAGTTGTTTTTGAGTCCTTCAATTGTCCTCGGTGTGAAAAGACGGATCTCAAAATCATTCAGTCACTGCTGGAAAGGGTTAAAATATGCAAAAATGCTTGAAAACTGAAATTTCTGCAAGACCTGTAGGATTTTTCTGAAGAACAGAGCTCAGTTTAACTGCTCAGAACAAACAAGAGACTCATGAACAACCATCACAAAACACAAAAAAAACCAGTCATAGATCATCCAGGTAACCACACAGAGTATTGAGAATCAATGGTTCACAAACTTTTGAATGGGGTTATTTTAATAAATGTAGCTATTGTTTTGTCTTGTGAACTAAATGTAAACATCTTTTATGTAAAATATCTTACTCAGGACAGTACTAAATAAAAATAACATGCATTTTGTGTGATCTCACTTATTTTATTAAAATTATTCACATTTTCACAGAATCTGCAAGTGGTTCACATATTTGTTCATGCCACTGTATACATATATATAATTTTAACCCTGGTGAATATTGTCATCCTGGAATATGGCCATGATATGTCTTCCTACATGGTTAAGAAATGAAAAGCTACTCACTCTATATTTTAGGGTTAAAAGAACTGTTGCCAAACATATAACTTGCTAGAAACATAATAATCACTGTAATAATGATCTATCCATGGACTCTTAATGGACTATTGGACTATTACAGTTTTTCTCAATTGATTTGACACATTTCTCCAAAGTAATGTGACTGCTCTCAAAACAGTTAAAGGATTAGTTCACTTTCAAATGAAAATTACCCCAAGCTCTACTTACCCTCAAGCCATCCTAGGTGTATATGATTTTCTTATTTCTGATGAACACTTTCGGAGAAATATTAATAAATATCCTGACGCATCCGAGCTTCATAATGGCAGTAAGCGTAAATGAGTATGGGCTGAAGAAAGTGTCTCCATCCACATCCATCCATCATAAACATATTCCACACAGCTCCGGGGTTTTAATAAAGGCCTTGTGAAGCAAAGTGATGCATTTGTGTAAGAAAAAATATCCATATTTAACAAGTTATTAAGTTATTATCTAGCTTCTAACAGACCTCCTTCCGTATTCTACTTACGAAGAAATTGTAAAACTCTAGCAGTTCAAAAATCTTATGCTACATCCTACACCTTACCTATTCAACTCACGGACTTGACGCAATGCCAGTTCGGGTTTTTTTTTTTTTTTTTTTTTTTAGAATTTGAATATGGAAGGATGGTCTGGCCTTTTTTTTTTTTTTTTTTTACACAAATGCATCACTTTGCTTCAGAAGACCTTTATTAACCACCCAGAGTTTTGTGGAGTACATGTTTATGATGGATGTATGTCAGCTCATACTCGTTTGGTAACACTTTACTGCCATTATAAATCTTGGATGCATTTCATAGTTTAATATTCATAGATTAAATTTTCATCAATTGTGTTCATAAGAAAGAAGAAAGTCATATACACCTAGGATGGCTTGAGGGTGAGTAAAGCTTGGGGTGATTTTCATTTGAAAGTGAAGTAATCCTTTAACACAGTGTTCTAAACACATTCCAAACAGTTAAAATTTACTGCAAAATAAAATACTGCCTTTTTTTCTAGTAATGCATTTATTAAAAGTAAATAATAACATCAAAACTACAGGTGTATTCTCTGTTGATTTTAGGACGTTTTCAGCCGTGGATGTACAAAGACACTAACTTTTTGTTATAACATTTTTTGTTATATGGGTCATTGACAAATAAAGCTTCAAACAAGGTATTTAAAAAAAAAAAAATATATATATATATATATATATATATATTTTTTTTTTTTTTTTTTTTTTTTTTTTTTCTTCAATGTTTTAGTTTTTACATAACATTTCAAAGTGTTTAATTTTTTTTTTTTTTTTTTTTTTTTTTACTTTTTTCAGGTGGTACAACCAAATATTTGTACCACATTGGGTACCACCTTGGGCACTTTTACACCTCTTTTTTTTTCTCTTGCATATTCTTATGATGTTCTTTCTCTATGTATATGTTCCCTTTCATACTTTCCCTGTTACATTATGCAAATGTGATAAATGTAGAAATGGATAGGAAAACTGAATTTCCTGTGTTGTGTGTATTATTTACCAAGCAGTTATTCTTTTAGGGCCAATTGAAAACATACCAAGTGCATTTGATAATATGACCAATTCCAGAGTTTTGTTTATTGTGTTTGGACAACTGGTACATAAATGTTTGTGAATTGTGTAAAGCCAATTAAAAAAGCTTTGATCATTTTTCCCTGAGTTATTAAAGTTTTTGGTTGGATGTATTAACTATTATGAAAACATTTGAGAAATTTGTGCATAGTGTTTTGAGAAAATTATTCACATGGTTTGCACTTTGTGTGAAATTAATGAAAACATACAATCTGTTTAGGACAATTACAAAGTGTTCAGATCACTGTTTTGAGAACAGTGATCCACGTTTGGAGAAGTGTTGAGAAAAAACTGTAAAGTTGAGAAAGTTGAAACCAAGTTGAGAAACTGTAAAATCCAAACAGCTATTTTTTTTTTTTTTTTTGCTGAGTATTGTACTGTCACGGAGTCAGCTACACCATCTACCCAGCCATCAGCACCAGATTCCCCCACTTGTTCACTGTCCCCGGAATTCTGATCACCTGCACCTGTTCACCATCATCAAGTCATCCTTAATAAGCCACCACTCCCTTCACTTCGGTGTCTGGTCTCGTCACTCGACTACAAACTATCCTGCTTTAAACATCCTTACCTGTTGTGTTCCTGCTGTGCTCATGTTTACCTGCAATAAAGAACTGTTTATTATCGCTCTGTCTATTATCACAACTGTTTATTACCAATCTCGTTCAAGCAGTTTGGCAATCACTGCTTTCCACAACACCATCTCCTTCGGTGGCTGCCTCTGCCAGTCCCATGGCCCGACCAGCGACATACACCGGTGAGGTGGAGGATTGCAATGGGTTTTTTCTGCAGTGTTTGCTATACTTTGAAATGCAGCCTACACTCTTCACCACCGATCGTGCCAGTATGGCGTTTATGATCTCTCTCCTTTCTGGCCGAGCCTTGCAGTGGGCACAATCGTTGTGGCAGTCCAACGCTCAAGTCACCAACTCCCTGTTAGAGATCATCAGCCATTTCAAGGTAGTCTTCTGATAGACAGCATCAACCCTCTCCATACACGATTAACTCTTCTTCACCAAGGGAAAGATTCTGTCAGTACATACGTCTTCCAATTCCGCACCCTAGCAGCCCTAAGTGGCTGAAATGAGACTGCCCTCCTTGCTGCTTTTTGTCAAGGATTAAATGCTGATATTCGTCAACTGATGGTAATATACGATGATGCGATGGGGCTTGATATCTTCATCCAAAAAAAAATCCGGGTGTCACAACGCCTATCTGCATGCTTGCTGCAACAACCCACTCTGCATCCTCTGCCCTCCATAACACCTGTCGCCCTTCTAGCACCAAAGCTGATGCAGATTGACTCCAACCATCTCACTCTTGCGGAGTTCCAATGTCAATAGGAAACGCTACCCCCAAAACCTAGAAATACACTCCATCCTGGGAAAACCGCTGGGCCGTGGTCGCATCTATCAATTCTCCCTTACCCTGATACCTTGCATTTGAAGTCTGCATGAAGAGGAGATCTCTTTCATGGTGCTTCAAGGTTCAACCGCTGAGATCATCCTGGGGCCCCCGTGGCTACAACATCATGAGCCAAGAATCAACTGGAACACTGGTGAGATCCTTCAGCAGGGACAATCTTGTTTTCAAGCCTGCCTAACTTCAGTTATCAAGGTTCCTCCTGTCTTCAGTCCAGCTCCAGTCCTCCTCCTGTCGTTGCCCTCAACTCAACCTCCATCAAAAGTCCAGAGACAGAGTAAAGTGGAGATTCCTCCTGAATACCAGGAATTCCTAGTCTGGGTAAACCCAGCCTGATCTGTCGGCGATTTGATTTTGCTCGGCAACTCGGTCTGGAAACCCGTGCATTCATTTCTGCTGCGCTGTTACACTTTTGCGGGAACCAATCACAGACTGGCTTATCCACCTCGCTCGCTATTGGCCGGTATAACACGATGACGATAGAGAAGCGACGGCAAGCAGTTTTCAAACTCTATATGATCTACCCGTCTCTCGCACGACCGTCACTCCAACATAACATTGCACAATCACAGTGACGCCGATTGAGTTAAGCATTTACCTTAATTGAGAGAAATGTAGCAGAGCGTTGATCCGACAGTCTCTTCATAGGAAGATTACAATCAGCGATTAATGACACACAATGATTCTCTGCTGTTATTTTGGTGGTTTGCTTCACGATGTGAGTACAGGACTTTTTTACTTCAGTGCCCCTTGATGGTAGACTATATTTTTATTTGCTCTATACGTTTCGTCTCCCTGCTTCTTGAATCTCGCGCCACCTGAGCTGACTGGAATTCTTTTTGGTTGTTATGACAATGACGTAGTTTAGGGCGGCTATATTCCGTGTTCATTTACACTGAACCAGAACAGTATCAGAGTCGCCTTTTAAACTCTCAACGATGCTGAATGACTTCTTTAGTTAGCAAACAAATTGCTCGAGTGGGTGTAAATACTGATCACTTTCATGTTTTTTTGCACAACCTGCAAAAATCGCTCGATGCCATAGCTGCTTCTGCAAACCGCCGATCAATGCTACAAACCAATACAAACGAACCCTGGGTCTCAATCCGCTGCCTAGTTCCCTAGGTCGTGAATCAGTATATCATGAAAGTGAATGTGGCTGATTCCCTGATCAGTGCCCTGACTACTGAACTAGGGAGCTGATTGAGACACACGGTAAACCTGTCTGGAGTTTTCGCATCGCTCTGCAAAGTACGTCACCCAGATCGTTGATCTGATTGGTTGAAGGACTATTCAATTGCGTGACTAATGCTCGTTGATCACGCCTCTTGTGCAGCAGAAAATCCATACAGACTCTCCAGACCAGTGTTCAATTTTAAATTGAGCTTGGTCTGGTGATAGCCAGACTAAGGAATTCCAGGATGTGTTCAGCAAGTGGTTGGCAACCCAATTACCACCATATCAGCCATGGGACTGTGCAATCAACCTGGTACCTGGGGCTACTATGCCCAAAGGCCGAGTTTACCCTTTGTCCATCCTAGAGCAGAAGGCCATGGGGGAGTACATCCAGGAGGCTCTTCAACAGAAATTTAAATGTCCATCAACATCCCCTGCCGCTTCAAGCTTTTTCTTTGTGGGAAGGAAGGAGGCCTGCAGCCGTGTATAGACTACCGGACATTAAACTCTCAAACAGTTCAGTTCAGCTACTCACTTCCTCTGGTCCCAGCAGCTCTGGAACAGCTGCGTGGAGCTCACACATTCTCCAAGCTGGACTTATGAAGTGCCTACAATTTAATCCGCATTCGGAAGGGTGACGAATGGAAGACCACCTTCGTGACCCCCTTAAGACACTATGAATATCAGGTGATGCCTTATGGTCTGTTCAACTCACCAGTGGTCTTCCAGAACTACATAAACGAGGTGAACATCTGACTGAACATCATCAACATGTGGAGCCGGTCCTTCAGCGTCTTTGTGAGCACCACCTATATCTGAAGCTGGAGAAATGTGAGTTCCACACACCCTCTGTCCAATTCCTGGGGTATATCATTGACTAGCATGGCATACAAATGGACCTGAAGAAGGTGGACACTATCCAGAACTGGCCACAACCCACCACCTTAACCCTCAGGGGTCTGAGGATTTTTGGGGCCTTGGAGAAGTTTTGACATGCGCTGACATTTGTGCTTTTTTCAATTGTTCATAAACATATTAATGGAAAAAGTGCATATACTGTATTCAGCACGAACTTGGCTACAATAATATGTGAGAAACATGTATGTACATGTATGTACATGTTTGTGTTTTTGAAGGAATAACGTTTATGTGTGGTTATTGAAAAAACAAAAAAACTTAAGTCACTGAAATAAAGCCAAAAATATATATATTAAATCTTTGTTCACAAGACTTCTGGGTATTTGAGGTTGTAGACTAGAGTTTTTGCTTCAAAATTAGGTAAAAACTATGCTGCCTGCTTGTTCATATGTGACCAGTCACGGAAAGTAGGGACACAAGTCGGTTCTGGGGCATTTTGATTTATTCACAGATTCTGAAAATGTAGTCTCCAGGCTTTCCAACGATGTGTGACACATGGAAATCTGATAATGTTTGGAGAAGTTGTGGCCATTTGAAGGTAGGCATTCAAGAAAGCTCTATAGGGAGAAAAACGCCTCTAAAGTTGCATTTCTCACCTGTTCTCACCTGCTGGGAGTGACAATAGGGCTCATTTACATCTCATTTAGATAAACCATACCCCCTGTAAAGCTGCATGGACCGCATACTATTAATAATAAAGGTTAATGTGCATTATAAATGTCAGTAATTTATCTTTTTTGACTTTTATAAAAATGATTTAGAGGCTGAAATATGTGACTTTTTTTTTGTCAAAACTCTATTTGAAATTGTGCATTGTAGATTGTTGCAAGACACTCCTTTAAAATCTGCCCATCATTAGGGGCCAAGCACCAAAGGTGCTTAGGCACCTATTGTTATTGTTGGCGTTCCGTACGCTTATTCTTCTTCTTCTTCTTCTTCTTCTTCCGCTCTTGAAGTCTATGGCAGCCCATAGAACCGCTTGCGGGAAAGTTGTGAAATTTGGCACACAGTCAGAGGACAGAATGACCTTTGTCCATAGCAAATTTGGAGTCTCTAACTCAATCCCTCTAGCGCCACCAGCTGTCCAAAGTTGCACTTATGTTTATGCTAATAACTTTTGAACCATAAGGGCTAGAAACAAACTTCTTTTTTCCTCTGATTCATTGGGTCAAGACGAATCGATTGTACCATATGACGTCATTTTCCGTCATGAAAAATTTTCCGCCATTTTGAATTTTCTGAAAAACCTACTTTTTCGAACTCCTCCTAGGCCGTTAGTCCGATTTTCATGAAAATTGAACCAGATCATCTTCAGACAATGGTGACAAAAAGTTATGGAATTCAAGTCGATTGCCCAAACTGTTTTCGAAAAACACACGAACGAATTGTACATAGCGCTTGCGAAAATAGAAGTAAGGCTGTATCTCTGCAACACTTTATCATATTCAGACCAAACTTGGTACATGTCATGACAAGCATGACATGAGGCATCATACAGTGTTTCGGCGCAGCGCCACCTACTGGTACGGAGATATGAAAAATGGATATTTTTGCTTATAACTTCTGATGGGTTTGTCCAAAAATCATAAATTTGGTCTCGTTGGATTCGGGGAATCATGTCGAGTCAAATGATATCCAATTTTCCCATATCGGACATTTTGGCCGTCGGCCATTTTGAATTTTGTGCTAAAATGCTGTATTTTACGAACGCATTAGCGTATCGTTACGAAACTTGGTATGGGTCATCAGCACAATGCCCTGAAGGAGCCTGAGAAGTTTCGGACCAGCGCCACCTTGTGGTCAAAAGTTATAACAAAATTTACAAAAATGCTAATAACTTTTGACTATGTTAACCTATTGGAATGAATCTGGTCTCAGTAGGTTCTGTGGGTCATGCTGAGAAAATAGATATCAAGTTTGCCATAGTTAGCTGAACTTCCTGTCCGCTGTATTGTTTTTAATGTTATTATTTTAATGTTTATGTAAAGAAAAAGTACATATTGATGCTAATTAGGGGCCAAGCACCGAAGTTTTTATTATTATTTTTAATAATATTTAGTATTATTAGGGGCCAAGCACCGAAGGTGCTTAGGCACCTATTGTTATTGTTGGCGTTCCGTACGCTTATTATTATTCTTCCGCTTCTTCTTCCGCTCTTGAAGTCTATGGCAGCCCATAGAACTTTGGACAGCTGATGGCGCTAGAGGGATTGAGTTAGAGACTCCAAATTTGGGTCAAGACGAATCGATTGTACCATATGACGTCATTTTCCGTCATGAAAATTTTTCCGCCATTTTGAATTTTCTGAAAAACGTACTTTTTCGAACTCCTCCTAGGCCGTTTCTCCAATTTTCACGAAAATTGAACCAGATCATCTTCAGACCATGCCGACAAAATGTTATGGAATTCAAGTTGATTTCTCAAACCGTTTTCGAAAAACACGCAAACGAATTGTACGTAGTGCTTGCGAAAATAGACATAAGGCTGTATCTCCGCAACGCTTTATCGTATTCAGACCAAACTTGGTAACTGTCATCACAAGCATGACCTGAGGCAACATGCAGCGTTTCGGCGCAGCGCCACCTAGTGGTGAGGAGATATGAAAAATGGCTATTTTTACTTATAACTTCTGATGGGTTTGGCCATTTGGTCTCGTTGGATTCGGGGAATCATGCCGAGTCGAATGATATCCAATTTTCCCATATTGGACATTTTGGCCGTCGGCCATTTTAAATTTGGTGCTAAAATGCTGTATTTTACGAACGCATTAGCGTATCGTTATGAAACTCGGTATGGGTCATCAGCACAATGCCCTGAAGGAGCATACCAAGTTTAGGACCAGCGCCACCTTGTGGTCAAAAGTTATAACAAAATTTACAAAAATGCTAATAACTTTTGACTATATTAACCGATTGTAATGAAACTGTTTTCAGTAGATTCCTTGGGTCATGCTGAGAACATAGATATCAAACTTTCCATAGTCAGCTGAACTTCCTGTCCGCCATATTGTTTTTCTTTAAAAACCTACTTTTTCGAACTCCTCCTAGACCGTTGCTCCGATTTTCACCAAAATCGAACCGTATCATCTTCAGACCATGCTGACAAAAAGTTATGGATTTCAAGTCGATAAGTCAAACCGTTTTCGTATACCAGAGCAACGAATTTGAGGCATGATGCAAAAATGACTCTTGAAGCTGTATCTCTGCAATGCTTTATCATATTCAGACCAAACTTGGTATGTGTCATCACAAGCATGACCTGAGGCATCATACAATGTTTCAGCACAGCGCCACCTACTGGAGTGGAGATATGAAAAATGGCTGTTTTTGCTTATAACTTCTGATGGGTTTGACCAAAATTCATAAATTTGGTATGGTTCATCAGGACAATGCCCTGAAGGAGCCTGAGAAGTTTCGGACCAGCACCACCTTGTGGTCAAAAGTTATAACAAAATTGACAAAAATGCTAATAACTTTTGATAATATCTACCGATTGTAATGAAACTGGTCTCAATAGATTCCTTGGGTCATGCTGAGAACATAGATATCAAATTTGCCATATTCAGCTGAACTTCCTGTCCGCCATATTGTTTTTCTTTAAAAACCTACTTTTTCAAACTCCTCCTAGACCTTTGCTCCGATTTTCACCAAAATTGAACCGTATCATCTTCAGACCATGCCGACAAAAAGTTATGGATTTCAAGTTGATAAGTCAAACCGTTTTCGTATACCGGAGCAAAGAATTTGAGAGATGATGCAAAAATTACTCTTGAAGCTGTATCTCTACAATGCTTTGACATATTCAGACCAAACTTGGTACGTGTCATCACAAGCATGACCTGAGGCATCATACAGTGTTTCGGCGCAGCGCCACCTACTGGAGTGGAGATATGAAAAATGGCTATTTTTGCTTATAACTTCTGATGGGTTTGACCAAAATTCATTAATTTGGTATGGGTCATCAGGACAATGCCCTGAAGCAGCCTGAGAAGTTTCGGACCAGTGCCACCTCGTGCTCAAAAGTTATAACAAACTTGACAAAAATGCTAATAACTTTTTTTTCTAATTGCTCACTGCTGCTGTTGGTCTGATGCTCACGGCCATGTTGGCTGGCTTCTTGTGCCGTTTTTGTGCTTGGCCCCGTAATTGCTGCTTGCAGCTATATTTATACTTCTTCTTCTTCTTCTTCTTCTTCTTCTTCTTCTTCTTCCGCTCTTGAAGTCTATGGCAACCCATAGAACCGCTTGCGGGAAAGTTGTGAAATTTGGCACACAGTTAGAGGACAGTCTGACCTTTGTCCACAGCAAATTTGGAGTCTCTATCTCAATCCCTCTAGCGCCACCAGCTGTCCAAAGTTGCACTTATGTTTATGTTAATAACTTTTGAACCATAAGGGCTAGAAACAAAATTATTTTTTCTTCTGATTCCTTGGGTCAAGACGAATCGATCGCACCCTATGACGTCATTTTCCGTTATGAAAATTTTTCCGCCATTTTGAATTTTCTGAAAAACTTACTTTTTCGAACTCCTCCTAGGCCGTTACTCCGATTTTCACAAAAATTGGACCAGATCATCTTCAGACCATGACTGCAAAAAGTTATCAAAAGCTTTTTGATAGATCCATCCGTCCTCGAATAGGGCACAAATGAATTTGACCGAAAGCTCGCAAAATCACACTTAAGGCTATATCTCCAAAATGATTTATCGTATTTTGACCAAACTTCATACATGTCATCACAAGCATGACTTAAGCCAACATGCAGTGTTTCAGTGCAGTGTCACCTACTGGTCCGGAGATACGAAAAATGGCTATTTTGGCTAATAACTTCTGAATGGTGTGTCCAGAAATCATAAATGTGGTCACGTCAGATTCAGGGTATCATGCCGAGTCGAATGATAACCATTATTACCATATCAGCCATTTTGGCAGTCGGCCATTTTGAATTTTGTGCTAAAATGCTGTATTTTATGAACGCATCAGCGTATCATCACAAAACTCGGTATGGGTCATCAGTATGATGCCATGAACCAGCCTGAGAAGTTTCGCATCAGCGCCACCTAGTGGTCAAAAGTTATAACAAAATATTACAAAAATGCTTATCACTTTTTACTGTGGTCACCAATTGTTTTCAAAAGAGTCATGTCCTTAGACTCCTGAATCCCTGCTGAGTCCAACGATACCAAACATGTTAGGTTTCGAAATATGGTTTGTCCGCCATGTTGAATTTTGCGAAAAACCTACTTTTTTGAACTCGTCATAGACGCTTCATTTGATTGTCATGAAAATCAAACCAGATCATCTTCAGTCCATTCTGGCAAAAAGTTATCAAAAGCTTTTCGGTAAATCAAACCATTCTCAAATAACACGCAAATTAATTTAACGTAGAGCACCCAATTTGGACTCATGGCTGTATCTCTGCAATGCTTTATCATATTCAGACCAAAGTTCATACATATCATCCCAAGCAAGACCAGAGCCTACATGCTGAGTTTTGGCGCAGCGCCACCTACTGGTTTGGATATACAAAAAATGGTTATTTTTGCTTGCAGCTTCAGATAGGTTTGTCCAAAAATCATAACGTTGGTCTTGTTAGATTAGGGGCATCATGCCGAGTCGAATGATAACCATTATTACCATATCAGCCATTTTGATCGTCGGCCATTTTTAATTTTGTGCTACAATGCTGTATTTTATAAACGCATTAGCATATCATCACAAAACTCAGTATGGGTCATCAGAACGATGCCCTGAACGAGCCTGAGAAGTTTCGGACCAGCGCCACCTAGTGGTAAAATCAAATATTTAAACGCTTATCATTATGAGTGTGGTCAACTTATTTTCAAAAGAGTCATAACCTTAGACTCCAGAATCTCTGCTGAGTCCAACGATACCAAACATGCTAGGTTTCGACTTATGGTTTGTCCGCCTTGTTGAATTTTGTGAAAAACCTGCTTTTTCGAACTCGTTCTAGACGCTTCATTTGATTGTCATGAAAATCAAATCAGATCATCTTCAGACCATTGTGGCAAAAAGTTATCAAAAGCTTTTTGATAAACTCAACCATTCTCAAATAATATGCAAATTAATTTAACGCAGAGCACCCAATATGGACTCATGGCTGTATCTCTGCAAGGATTTATCATATTTAGACCAAACTTCATACATATCATCCCAAGCAAGACCAGAGCCAACATGCTGAGTTTCATTATAACGCCACCTACTGGTCTGGAGATAGAAAAAAGCCAAAATAGCCATTATTTTTGCTTATAGCTTCAGATAGGTTTGTCCAAAAATCATAAAGTTGGTCTTTTTCGATTCAGGGCATCATGCCGAGTCGAATGATATCCAATTGTCCCATGTCGGCCATTTTGAGTTTTGTTTTATAATGCTGTATTTTACGAACGCATTAGCATATCGTTACGAAACTCTGTATGGGTCATCAGCACAAGGCCCTGAAAGAGTCTGAGTAGTTTCTGAGCCTGAGAAGTTTCGGACTAGCGCCACCTAGTGGTAAAATCAAATATTCAAATGCTTATCTCTATGGGTGTGGTCAACTTATTTTCAAAAGAGTCATGACCTTTGACTCCTGAATCCCTGGTGAGTCCAACGATACCAAACTTGCTAGGTATTGACTTATGATTTTTCCGCCATATTGAATTTTGCGAAAAACCTACTTTTTCAAACTCCTCCTAGACCGTTACTCTGATTATCACCAAAATTGAACCAGATCATCTTCAGACCATGCTGACAAAAATTTATCAAAAGCTTTTTGATATAACAACCCGTTCTTGAAAACTTCACAAATGAATTCGACGAAAAGCTCGCAAAGTCAGACTTGAGGCTATATCTCCACATTGCTTTATCATATTCAGACTAAACTGGGTACATGTCATCACAAGCATGACTTGAGGCAACCTGCAGTGTTTCAGCACAGCGCCACCTACTGGTCTAGAAATACAAAAAATGGATATTTTCGCTTATAACTTCAGATGGGTTTGTCCAAAAATAATAACTTTGGTCTCGTTGGATTCGGGTAATTATGCCGAGTCGAATGATATCCAATTTTCCCATATCAGACATTTTGGCTGTCGGCCATTTTGAATTTTGTGCTAAAATGCTGTATTTTACGAACGCATTAGCATATTGTTACAAAACTTGGTATGGGTCATCAGGACAATGCCCTGAAGGAGCCTGAGAAGTTTCGGCACTGCGCCACCTTGTGGTCAAAAGTTATAACAAAATTTACAAAAATGCTAATAACGTTTGAATATATTTACCGATTGTAATGAAACTGGTCTCAGTAGATTCCTTGGGTGATGCCGAGAACACGGATATCAAATTTGCTATAGTTGGCTTTAAAAACATACTTTTTCGAACTCCTCCTAGATCGTTGCTCCGATTTTCACCAAAATCGAACCGTATCATTTTCAGACCATGCAGACAAAAAGTTATGTTTGGATTTCAAGTCGATATGTCAAACCGTTTTCGTACACCGGAGCAACAAATCTGAGGCATGATGCAAAAACGACTCTTGAAGCTGTATGTCTGCAATGCTTTGACATATTGACACCAAACTTTGCGATTGTCATTGTCACCTCACTCTGACCATACCACATTAATTTGGTCACAGCGCTACCTATTGGTCGAAAGTGATGAAACAGTAAATCCTCATTTTTCTATCATTTATCAGCTCTTTTGCCTGAAATGATCTTAATAGGTCTTTAATTGCTCACTGTTGCAGTTGGTCTGATGCTCCCAGCCGTGTTGGCTGGCTTCTTGTGCCGTTTTTGTGCTTGGCCCCATAATTGCTGCTTGCAGCTATATTTTTATTTGTTATTTGCTGGTTTTCCACATGAAACTTGGTGAATTTACTTTTTGAACAGGATTCTGTGATAACCGTGATCATTTTGGTCACTATAATCATGAAATGAAATTTTCTCAGCTGAGAAGCCTGTTAAAGAAGAATAGGCAATCCAGGAACTAACTGGACTAACAGAGGCCAGAGATCGCTAACTATGGCTATTCAAAACACTTTTCAAGACAATAAATAAACGATTGAGACGATGAATGCATGTATTGACTGAATTTGCCTCTGAATAGCGGATAATGAGCTGAATCACAGACTTCTGACATGGCTCTCTTTTCATACAGATTACATAAACACAGAATGTTTGTTTTCGATTTGACTTACACGATTTAAAACCTGACATTTCAACGTTTTTTTCAGACACAAGTATAATTTTTTTATGATTAGTATTCACTAAGTTACAGTTCATTTTCTGAGAACTATCAGATTGGACTTCGTTCAGAGGGAGATGAGAGATCACGCATCATGTTAGTTTTCTTTATTTTACAAAAAGCACAACATTTTGTTTTTACTCTGAGTGTACACAAATAAAAGAAGACATTCTATAGTTTCAATTGATATATTACTTATGTCTCTATGACAAAAAATGACGGAGTATTTTAAGTCTGTTTTGCTGCAATGTGAAAAAAAATCCTGCAAAATGCGCCGGCGCGTTACCCGACTCCAGAGAGGTAATGTCTTATTATGCCGCTTTCATCGTCGCTCAGATCGTCTTCAGAATCAGTGAGCGCTTGTTCATAAGCATCCGGCTTGTCGAAGAAGTACTTCAAAACATTTTCGGTGTAACGGCCACGGTTCTTCATTGAATTTTGATATCAGCTAGAGCCGGCCAGAGTGTTGCATAATAAGTAGCCACGCTTCCCAGTATGGAAATACACACAGACATGACACGCCCCTACTGCGTGCTAGAATCTCCGAAAAACAAGCCGATTTCAACCTCAAAATGTACGCTTTTAAATATACCAATACTGCTATCTCAAACACGGAAAGGCTTTTTCATGATCTCAACAAACAGATTCTGCAAAAAAACGAAAATCACCAATTTTGAAAAAAAAATGCTTCTTTCTCATTTTGCTCGAAAGTTGTGCTGCCGACTTGTGTCCCTGGTTTCCGTGACGGGTCACATATAAAACAATAGAGAGATTTAAATTTTCTGAAAACATCTTTGGTCAAGAAACGTAGTATGCGTGGAGGCGTGAATAATCATGAATAATTGATGATTCTCACCTGAGAAGACAAAATAGTTGCATAAAGAGCTCTAATGAGCTGCATAAATAATGAGCTCTTTCAGTCAAGTAGGCTGTGAAAAAACCTTTGTGATCATGTCTCAAATCTCATCATGGTGTAAATCAAACATACAGAAAAAATAGCAATACTGTGAAATAAAATTATTACAATTTAAAATAATGGTATTATATTTTTTAAAATATAATGTATTTCTGTGATGCAAAGTGTCTGAACAATTATGTTACCTCTATGGCATTTCATATTGGCTTTTAGCTTAAAAGCATGCACTTTTGGAGAAATACTGATGGATTCTCATATGTTTGTCAATTTTCTATACAGAGGAGTACATTTATTCAGGATTTATTGTCATTACTATGAGTGCTGGATACTGTATTTTCAATTCATACTCTCAGCCGGAGGGCGCTCTGTACACCTCTGTTAGTTTAACTGAACTAACAAAGGCCAGAGATCGCTAACTATGGCTGTTCAAAACACTTTTCAAGACAATAAATATACGATTGAGACAATGAATGCATGTATTGACTCAGAATTTGCGTCTGAATAGCGCTGGCTCCGTGGGCGTGGCCGCATTAGCGGGTAATGAGCTGAATCACGGATTTCTGACATGGCTCTCTTTTCATACAGATTACATAAACACAGAACATTTGTTTTCAATTTGACTTACACGATTTAAAACCTGACATTTCAACATTTTTTTAGACATAAGTCTAATTTTTTTGTCATTAATATTCACTAAGTTACAGTTCATTTTCTGAGAACTATCAGATTGGACTTCGTTCAGAGGGAGATGAGAGATCACGCATCATGTTAGTTTTCTTTATTTTACAAAAAGCACAACATTTTGTTGTTACTCTGAGTGTACACAAATAAAAGAAGATATTCCACAGATTAAATTGGTGTATAACTCTTAATTGTATGTGCAACATCGACAGAGTATTTTGAGTCTCTTTCACACTGGTTAGAAAAAAAATGCGGTGATCACGCCGGCGTGACCGCCGACCCGAGAGTGTTAAAGGAGTTACAGAGTTTCCTGGGTTTTGTTATTGTCACTTCATCAAGAACTACAGTTTTCTTAGCTCGTCTCTCACCTCACTCCTGAAGAACCGACCCAAGTCTTTGTCTTGAACACCATCTGCCACCAGCTCCTTCGAAAGCTTGAAAGCAGCATTTGTCTCTGCTATGGTTCTCCATCATACCAATCCAGAATTGCAGTTTGTCGTCGAGGTAAATGCATCCACCACTTGAGTCAGAGCAGTGCTCTCACAGCGGCAGGGTGATCCTCCACGCCTCCATCCATGTGCCTACTACTCAAAAAAGCTGTTCCCAGTGGAGCAAAACTATGACATTGGCAATCTGGAGCTCCTGGCTATCAAACTCACCCAAGAAGAGAGGAGACATTGGCTGGAGGGAGCCACTCACCAGTTTGAAGTCATTGACCACAGAAACCTAGAATAGCTGCGTGAAGCAAAACGACTCAACCCCCGTCAAGCCAGATGTGCTTTATTCTTCACCAGCTTTGACTTTTTAGTCACATACCAACCTGGAAGCAAGAACTGCACGTCAGTGTCTGGTCTCATCACTCGACTACAGACTCACCCATACTCACCTGAGTGCTTACCTGTTCATCCTGATCCTCTTCCTCGTCTTCAGTCATCTGTTCTCTCATTGTCTTCATCATCATGTTCCCTGTTTGTCTGCCTGCTTCACTACCACACAACCTGCATCAGAAAGACTGTTACCATCCAACTAATTTCAAGTCAAAATATCCTGTTTCAAACATCCTTACCTGTTGTGCTCTGCCTACGTTTACCTGCAATAAAGAACTGTTTATCACTTAGCTCATCTGTCCTCTTCTGTATGTGGCATGTATAAAATAGCTTCTAATTAAAACAAAATTACTACATTTTTAATAAAAATAAAATAAAAAATCTTTATAATCCTTTTTTTTTTTTTTTATTATTCCCAGGGGACATTTATGTACAGAGTTATGTGAGGACTCATCCACAACCTCAAGAGGTTTCGATATAAAATAGCTGATTAGAGACCATGGAAATTGAAAGAAAATATTCAGTGGTTGATTTTACAGTCATAATACCTTCATGATGACGAATAACTGCTGTATTACGTGAGCGTAACCACGATAGAGATGATAAACAAAAATGGTACAATCTAAAAACAGCAATTGTCGTTCACGTTCTAATATGGTCATATCGCACAACCCTACTTTAACCCTCTGGAGTCTGAGGCTGATTTGGGGCTTGGAGAAGTTTTGACATGCCCTGACATATGTGATTTTTTTTTCAGTTGTTCATAAACATATAAATGACAAAAGTATCATTACACTGTATTCAGCACAAACTAGGCTACAATAATGTAGTGAACAGCACATTCTAGGGCCCAGTTTATGGCCGGGCCCCTCTCTGTCCGTAACAGCGGACAAACGTTTGCTACATTTTGATTGGATCTTGGTGGCCTAACACAAACAAACTGTCCAACGCCATCAGATAAAGATGGAAGGATAACATCCAGACCTCTATTAGAGGGTAAGAAGAAGACCTCTTGTACCAAGGCTGGGAAGGACAAGGCTTCTCATTGGTCCACAGGCAGTTACTGCCCTTCACCCATCTAAACACTACTTCCTAAAGTTGGCCAGAGACTGCCATAAAAATTCCTTGGGACCTTAGCAGAAATGGGTGAAACAAAGAGAGATCACAAAGATCCATCTAAATCCATTCAAAACTATGTTTGAAAACCTTAGAACTGATGCAAACTACACATCCATTTCACACTTATTCACAGAAATAAGTATTCTCAGTGACAGCCATTTGTAGTGCAACATCTGATACAAATACAGCTGTTAATGTACAATTGAATGACAGTTCAATCTTTTTCCATCATGTTTAGTCTCTGTTTGTTTAGAATATTGCCAAAGGTATTCTGGTGGTGGTTTGGAAAGTGAGAAATGCATTGGTAAACTTTAAAGACACTGTAAAGACTTCCAACTTTGTGCTTTATGCAAATGAGTTACAAAGGGGAGAGAAGGCTGGACTACACTGTGTGTGTCCCCTCTGATGCCAGCAGCCAATCACAGCACTCGAATGGAGAAGCGCCAAAATGCAATCTCCTCCTCATCGGAAAGGGATAAAGGTACCCTTTCTACCGACACTCCTTGTTCTGAGTCTGTCCGTTAAAGGGGATAGACATAACAGATAGATCGTTCTGAGTCTGCCCTTCAAACAGGGAAAGACATAACAGATATTGTTCTGAGTCCCGGCTTGCGAAGCTGAGACACAACAGATACACTGTACTGCACGGGGACAGATATTAACAGATACAACACCGTTCTGAGCCTCTGGTCCATCCAGAGAGACAGCAACAGATCCCATGATCTGAGTCTACAGCTTGTGAGGCAGCAACAGAGATGACCATGTTCTAAGCCTCCAGCTTTTGAGGAAAGAGACGTTAACCGACACTACGTTCAAAGTTTCCATCCAGTGAGACAGTGACGACATCTGCAACAAGGTTAAGCTCGGGAGAGCAAACCTTCACTTCAAGGTAACTTTGTCTGCGTGTTCCAGATTTTTAAGGACCTTCTGCACCTACAACAGGGCCTCGTAATACAGAAAAGGTTCTACAAGTTAGCAATATCACCAATCTTTCAAATAAATCAGCTGACCACTTTACATTTATTCTAAATGAATGAAAGCCCCTTCTGGGAGTGTTCTCATACTGCCAAGGTAACAGACCTTGACTGGTGCCCTGAACTAGGGAAAAAGGGGGAAGTGGTCATCTGATGTACTCATAACCACACCTTAAGAGACGTGTGTCCAAAAATCACAACGTCAGCGGTGACTTGAGTACCAATCCCTATTTTACTTTGCGTCCTTGGATGGACAAAGTAAAAATCACTACAATAATATGTGAGGAACATGTATGTACATGTTTGTATTTTTGAAGGAATAATGTTTATGCGTGGTTATTGAAAAAAAAAAAAAACTTAAGTCACTGAAATAAGGCCAAAAAAAAGTATTTTAAATCTGTTCACAAGACTTCTGGGTATTGGAGATTGTAGACTAGAGTTTTTGCTTCAGAATTATGTAAAAAATATGCTGCCTACTCCTTCATATAAAACAATATATTGATTTAGTTTTTGGAAGAAAACACACTTTTTGTCAAGAAACACAGTATGCATGGAGGCGTTAATCATCATGAATAATGGGCCATTTACACCCGATAAGACAAAATAATCACATAATAATGACCTGAAATGACTTGCATATTAATGAGGCCTTTCAGTCAGGTAGGCTGTGAAAAAAAAACCTGTGTAGTAATGTCTCAGCTCATCATAAACAGCAATACTGTGAAATATTATTACAATTTAAAATAATGGTATTCTATTATATTCTTTAAAATATAATGTATTTCTGTGATGCAAAGTGTCTGAACAATTATGTTACCTCTATGGCATTTCATATAGGCTTTTAGCTTAAAAGCATGCACATTTGGAGAAATATTGATTGATTCTTATATATTTATGTCAATTTTCTTTCTGAGAAGTAATATTTATTGTCATCACTATGAGTGCTGGATACTGTGTTTTCAATTCATACTTTCAGCCGGAGGGTGCTCTGTACACCTTTAGGCCACAAATTCATATAAAGAAGAAAAGGAACTAGGAACTAACGGCATGTCTTCTAGAGATCGCTAACCATGGCTTTAACATCCAAATAAACACTTTTCAAGACAATAAATGCACGATTGAGACAATGCATACAAGTATTGCCTCTGAATTTGCCTCTGAATAGTGCTCCCTCCGTGGGCGTGGTGCGTGGCCGCATTAGCGGGTAATGAGCTGAATCTCGGACTTCTGACATTTCTCTCTTTTCATACAGATTACATAAACAGAATGTTTGTTTTCGATTTGACTTTCTATTTAAAACCTGACATTTCAGCGTTTCTTTAGACGTAAGTGTAATTTTTTTTGTAAGTAGTATTCATAAGTTACAGTTCATTTTCTGAGAACTATCAGATTGGACTTCCTTCAGAGGGAGAGGAGAGATCACGCATCATGTTATTTTTCTTTATTTTGCAAAAAGCACAACATTGTGTTTTTGAGTGTACACAAATAAAAGAAGACATTCTATAGTTTCAATTGATATATTACTTATGTCTCTATGACAAGAAATGACAAAGTATTTTAAGTCTGTTTTGCTGCAATGTGAAAAAATCCTGCAAAACGCGCCAGTGCGTTTTCGGACCTCAGGGAATTAAATGTATGTTGCTTCATTCTTTGCAGCTCCTCTATGGCCGGCACAAGTTGCTGCCTCCGTCAGCCAGGCTGGACTCTTGACGCACACGTACGCCTTGCAGCAGGCACCAGCTTACAGCCAGTGTGCGACCGTCCAAGCGCCCATTGTCGGCGTGACCCCAGCACTCCAGACTCCTCACCCACAATTACCCGCACACTACCAGCTCCCACAGCAGCCTTCACAGCCAATGACCAGCATGGTCCTCAACATCCAGAGCCAATCCCTCACTGTTAGTGGCCTGCCCCCAATGCCCAGCATCTGCCAGGTTGCCCATCCTGTCCACACGGTGGTGGGCAACGGTCACCTGATTCACCCCATGGTGCAATCCGCCGCCATGACCTCCTCAACGCTGCCCACCAATGGACCTCTGACGAATCGCCAACAGGAGACCACCAACAATGGCCTGCAGATGCTGAGAACGGTCGGACTGGGAAAATATGAATTTACAGACCCCTGGCATCCCAAAGGTAAATTACGTTTTGGCCTCAAATAATTTTAGAACGTTTTGTAGACGTTATAATGTCGAGTCAAGTCAAATTTATTTGTTTAGTGCTTTTCACATTACTTCAAAACACAATGTTGGGGCTAACACATTACAAGTAACGCAATGCATTACTTTCCATAAAAAGTAACTAATTAACACTATATATATATATATATATGTGTGTGTGTGTGTGTGTGTTTCTAGCATTTAATATGTTTGGCAACAGTTCTTCTAACCCTAATTGATAGATTGTGTAGCTTTTCATTTCTTAAATATAGGAAGACACATTGTGGCCATATTCCAGGATGATAATGTCCAGATTCATCAGGCTCAAATTGTGAAACAATGGTTGGGAGGAAGCACGAATAGTCATTTTCACAGAGAGTGCTCGACTCTTGCATTGTCAGTACATTTTTGATGTTTTGATGTCAGTCAAAATTGATGCACCTGTTGATGAAAATAACATCAACACATTTATTTCCATCAAGAGGTGCATCATTTTTGGTCATCTTGTATTGACAATGCAAGAGTTGAGCACTCTGTAAAGTCTACTCCTTCCAATGAATTTAAGGTCTGGACTGTTGGTCTGCATGTGGTCACGTCAATCTTCGACCTGCACAAATTGACCCCCCCCATTCATCTTTTCCTTTTGTTTTTCTTTCCTACCCAGCAAGTGGAAGTTTGTAATGATTTTATGAATTAATTAGCTCTGATATTCGGCAACATCCAGGAACTATTGTGAAGATCAAAAAGATTCACGGGGCAGTGGATGCTTCTACAAAATTGTTTGTGTGTCTAAAATGGCAGGAATAATTTCCATATAAATGGAAACCTTATGTAAATATAGTGTAAATGAATTTCAGCACAATTGAGACGGGCAAGTTTAATGTACCATAGCTAATTTCTTAGGAATGATTTATTAGAGGAAATAAACTCACACTGTTTGATGTAACTCGAGTAAGTCTTAACTTTTCCTGTTCTGTTTTGGTTTCTCATTCTTTATATTATTACATTCTACATATTAGATTTGTACGATTATTCAAAAGAAACCAGTGTATGGTTATTGTGTTATTGTGCCCTAAAGTGCTTAGATCGGCCTGATTTTCTAGCCAGCCACTGGCAGAATTTTTTTTTTTTACTCCGTGGATTGAATGTCATGTTGAATCGCAAGAGGTATTCATCTTCTGAAGATGAGACAACATGAAGCAAGTTTGCTGTCCATTTATTTGCTTGTATGATGATAGAAAATCAGATGCCAAAGACTAGTTCAATAAATATTGATGGTTTCTACTGAAATTTACAGATTCAGAAGAACTGGACATTAGTGTCAATGTAAATGCCATCACAATCCATTTTACTTTCATTGGTTTGTGTAAAGTGGGTGTTTTATACCAGAATCAGGCCTGAATGTGAATTTGCTTTAATTACAAGAACTTTAAACTAGAGTTGCAACTAACCATCATTTTGAAACAAATGTGATGCTCTGATTCTTAATTCTGTGAAATGGATAGAGGCATAGATTTATCTTAAATTTTGGCTGTTCGACAGACAAAGATTGAGACTTTGTACATTGCATTTGTGAAAGTATGTAATCTGATACAATGCAGGAGCTGATTGCAAACAAATAGCAGTACAGAACAGAACAAGCTAGACATGTTAGCAACTGAAGGAGACATGCAGTTGTAGGGATGGATTGGTGCACATATATTCCAGATGTAGATTTGGTCAGAACAGATATATAAGGAAGTATAATGTGTTGAAAGATGGGTTGGTAGTATTTTTGACATTGACATTTTTGCATTTGGGAGACATTTTTATCCAAAACGACTTACATTGCATTCAATATTTACATTTTTACCATGAATTTCCTGGGAATCAAACCCATGACCTTGGCATTTCTAGCACTTTGCTTTGAGCCACAGAATAAGGTGTGAATTAACATTCTTACTGATGATGTTGATGCTATTGGACTCTTTCTGAAAGGCACAGGAACATTAAACAGTAGACTCTACTTAAATATGCCAATTATTGTTAATGTTGTTTAAAAAAAAAAAAAAAAAAAAACTGAAAATCATAATAGATTTTGCTGTTCAGTGAACGTCTGAAAACATAACATGTTATGTATTGATTTGCTGACTATCTTTTTAAACCAAACCATATGTCTGTCTCATGAATCTAGAGTTCTCCATGTCTCCGTTAGTGTCAGGTTCAGTTTTCATTTATAACCTCCATCTCTGTTTATCAAACCCCATGTGCTGCTATTTGGTAGCGTCTCTCTGACAGGTTGGTTTTAGGATGATTTATCATGGCTTTATCTCTCTAAACAGTAAAAGCTGCTCCACACAGCTTGATCTGCCCTTCCTCTCCTCTGAGAACACCAGAGACGTCCATCAGAATCTGACTTGATCCTGCTGATTAGTGCCTTGACTTAGATTAGATGCATTGATTTTTAGTAGTGTTTGCCAAGTCAAGTTTCACTATTTTTGCTGAGTGTTAGTTAGTTACACAGAGAGTGTAATTCCCACTCCTGTCCAGTTAGTGGTCAGTGCACATATTAATTAACTATTATCTAGTATTGTCTCATCTTTCATCTTAGTGCATAACGTATTTGTCCAGCCTGTGGCTTAAGTCACCGCTACATACAACTGAAAAAAATAATGTCATGGTAGCTGAGTGTGAAAAGTTTATTAAAACGGCCAAAACGTTGTGATGTTGTTGATAAAAGAGGTGAAAAAGAGGGACTGATGCATCGGAGGATGAAGGAAAAGGAGGAAGGTTTGAGTTCAGTTTATTTTTTGTTGGTTTTCTTGATTTTAATATTGCATTGTTCATATTTGCCTGTTCAGGTACAAAGGTTGTGTTTTAGTGGCCTCGGCTGTCAATGCAGAGAAAAAAAAAAACAAAAAAAAACAAATAACAAACAAACATTCATCTACTTCATGTGGTGTTGACCATGAAAAGTGACTCACAGTCTCTGTTCATTTGTTCTCTTCATATGTAAATAAATGCATAATGTAGCCTATATGCTCGTCCTGTAATGTGATTAAAAACCAAAATTATTATAATTAAAATATGAAAATTAAAATGATGGGTAATAATAAACCTGCAGCCATCTGTGTTATTAATGTTAATCAATCAGCAAAACACAGAGAGAAAATCACTCACTGCTCTTGACTAAATAAATTTAGTAGTTTTAATAAGAATCAGCATATATTTAATTGATACAGTGAAGTCTATGTAGTGATTTTTATTTATTTATTTATTTTTACATATGTTTATTCAATTTGTTACTTAAAGGGTTAGTTCACCCAGAAATGAAAATTCTGTTATTAATTACTCACCCTCATGTCGTTCCATACCCATCAGACTTTCTTTCATCTTCGGAACACAAATTAAGTTATTTTTGACGAAATCCAAGAGGTATATGACTCGTCCATAGACAACAATATAACCAATTTTTACGGTCCAGAAAGAAGCTCCAGAAAGAAGCCCGCATTCTGACATAGAACCTTGAAGCGCTGAACGTAAACAATATATAAGAATGACACAGAAGAGAACATATTGTTGAATAAAGTCATTAGTTTTGTTTTGTGTTTGCACACAAAAAGTATTCTCGTCACTTCATAAATTTAAGGTTGAACCACTGCAGTCACGATAACTTTTCAAAAAATGTCTTTAGTACCTTTCTGGAACTTTAAAGTGGTGGTTAAATTGCTGTCTATGGACAAGTCGTATACCTCCCGGATTTCATCAAAAATAACTTAATTTGTGTTCTGAAGATGAAAGAAGGTCTTACAGGTGTGGAACGACATGAGGGTGAGTAATTTATGACATTTTTGGGTGAACTAACCCTTTAAATCAGTGGTCTCAAACTGCCGGCCCGCGGGCCATTTACGGCCCGCCCACCCCCTCTACCCGGCCCGCAACTGATCTCAAAAATAAAACATAATCCGGCCCGCTAAATTATTATTATTATTATTATTATTATTATTCTCTAGTTGCTACTTGTCTGATATGCAAAGAAAAAAGTCGCCGTTCTAAGGGGCATTCACATAAGCGATATTTATAGATATAGGTATAAAAATATTTTAGTCTGCCTAATGAAATTTGAAGTAAATGAGAAATAATGCAAAGGAAAGTACATTTTCTGAAATGTTGCGCTTTCTTGCGCTTGAAGGTTAATATGGCCCTCCTATGAGGTGTCAATCACAGAAACGGCCCCCCGCCAATTTGAGTTTGAGACTCCTGCTTTAAATGCTATTGTTAAATACACCTACTGTTGTATCTTATATTGTATTTGTCCTATTATTTGAAATTTGGATCTTTTGTTCTTTTTTTAACAACAAAGATAAAATAATGAAATGGTATACTATGGTATACTTACAAAAATAGTCTTAAAAACCAGCTTGAAAAACAGTTGTGACATGATTGCCATGTCACCCACCCTTAATTTATGTAGGCCTGATGTTAATCCTGGTTGTATGTTTATGCATATTTAGATGTTTTGCAATGCATTGCATTGATAAACCAACAAGTCTATTTTAAAAGATTTATGTTAAAAACATCCCTGGAAGAGGAAATGTTCACTAAAATATGAATAATGTCACAATTTGTTGTTGTTAGGTTTTTAATTCACTAAATTTGAATTGCCCCTTCATGTGACACTCGTCACATTTCCGTTTGGGTCAGAGATGATTGTTGGTGTGACTGCTCGACGTTGAGTTTACATTGAGGTACAGGACACATGCATTATACACAAGCTCCTAAATGACTGTGGCTCTTCAATAATGTGCCAGGTCAAGTGTGTGTGCTGAAGAGATGTTAAGTTGTAATGATGTGTTTTGTTTTATAGGTCCTTGAGCAGTGAACTTCTTATAATCTTCAAAGTCTAGTGAGTGGCCTTTGTAGCTGCCTGTTTAAGGCTTCATAGGTTCAGACATGAGGGCTGTTCCAGAAGGCAGGCAGCATAATTATGCCTTTTAAGACATCTTCCTTGGGAAAGAATTAAAATGTATGAATGAAGCAAGAGAAATGATTTATATATACATGCAATTCATTTAATATTAAAAGCTTTAAATAAATAGCTAATTTTGATTAGTATTTAATGTTGTAATTGACAGCCTGTGTACACTGTAAAAAAAAAAAAAAAAAATCCCATTAAATTTATTGTAAAAAAACAACAAAAAACTGGTAGCTGTGGTTGCCAGAAATTCACTGTAAAAAAAAATTATGTGACAGTGTTTCCAGTTTTATAGGATACCTGTATTTTTTATAACTTATAACCGTATTTTCATTAAGAGATATAATGTTCATATGCCTACTTTAACTACCAAAATCTACCTAAATTTTCCTTGAAATGTACCGATAATAACCGCCACAATAATACATGGGGTACAATTAGGCATGTGACGGTATCAAATTTTCATGTTGCGATTAATTGATGAAGCTTTTATCACGGTATACGGCATTATCACAAAATTAAAATAAGTTGCAAAACCATTTTTGTCATAGTTTAACAGGTTTAAGAACTCTTTTTGTAATAAAACAAAACAACTCTGACTGAAATTTTCAAACAGATTAAAATGCAAAAGAATTAGGCTATAAAGAACAACAGATAACACTTTACTCTATTTAATGCATTAAGTAAGATTGAGCAATAGCTACATTTGTTAAAGAAAGTGTTATTTTTTGTTAATGTTAGTTTAGAAACACAACTGATCATTTTTAGTTTTATCTCAGCTCCATTAAATAAGTTATTTTGATTTTAGTAATGTTATTAAACAGTAACTAAGAAAGTAACATTAATTAATAATAATTAATACTTTATAAGTATTTTTATTGTCAGTTTAGTGATAATGAATTAACATGTTAACTAATGAAGCTGTATGTTTTCAAAGTTTTACTGAACAATAACAAATGTGACCCGATCTGGCGAAATGAGTCGGAAGTCGCAACGTTCTATTTTAATCTCAATAACTTTTGTTCAGAAGGAAATATCAAGAAGATTATTTTTCCCCTATTTTCTGCCACCTAGTGGAATCAATAGAAACTTTCTGCAGGTTTATAGATAAAACGGATCCTGAATTACAGACTCTCAAATAAAAACTTTATTGAAAAATAAATAAAAATCTGATTTTTTTATTTGTATTTATCATAAAATTGTGAATAGATACAATAAAATATATGCAATAGTCCACTACTGTGTTAAACTTTAGAGGGTTTTCTGTAAAATGAAACTATTTTTATCCTTTTACTTCAATTTTTATGGGTAAGGTGCTCTTTTTGATTCAGGTATCTCCAGTTCTTTTAGAAATCAAAAATGGAGACGGTAAAGGTATGCTTGTTGACACTAATACCTCCTTTCGGTAAAATCTTTATAACTTTTTTTTAAAAGAAGATATCAAGTAGATTCTTTTTCCCCCTGTTTACTGTTAACTAGTGTAATGAAAAGAAACTTTCTGCAGGTTCATAGACCAAACAGATCTTACACTACAGACTCTCAAATTTAAACGCAATTGAAAAATTAATAAAAATCAGACTTTTTATTTGTGTTTATCATAAAATTGTGAATACATACTAAACGATTTAAGTAATATTCCACTACTGTTTTAAAATATAGAGGGTGTTCTGTAAAATGAGACCATTTTTATCCTTGTACTCCAATTTATGTGGGTAAGGCACTCTTTTTAATTCGGGTATGTCCAATTCTTTCAGAATTAAAAAATAAAGACAGTAAAGGAACACTTCGAGGTACCAATACCTCCTTTCAGCAAAATCTCAATAACTTTTGTTAAGAAAGAGATATCAAGAAGATTTTTTCCCCCTGTTTACTGCCACCTAGTGGAATAAAAAGAAACTTTCTGCAGGTTCATAGACTAAATCTATCCTAAATTACATATTTTTAATAAAAATAATAATAAAAAATATATATAAAAATTTGACTTTTTATCTGTTTATCATAAAATTATGAATAAATACAAAATAATATATACAATATTCCACAACTGTGTTAAAATATAGAGGGTTTTCTGTAAAATGAGACCATTTTAATCAATTTACTGCAATGTATGTGGCTAGGGTGCTCTTTTAAATTCAGATATGCCTAATCCTCTAAAAAAAAAAAAAAAAAAAAAAAATGCTGCAGAGCTGATATGGGCCGATAATGTGGAAAAACAATGAAAAAATCGATTTTTTTTTTTTAAAGCTAATTTCAAAGAACATACTTTCAAAAATAATCTCCCAAAGTTTCGTAGTCCAGATAATTGATTAAAGGTATTTAAATGGCAAAACCAGAGACTTTAAGCTTTCATATCAAGTCTCCAACATGCTTCTGTTGCGTTGTTTTCACCCTCTAATGAGTCTGAGTAATATGCGTTTACAACAAAAACAGCACAGCCGCTAACTGAACACAAGTATGTATATTTCACGTGCTCATAACTTCATGAAAAATGCACAGATCATAAAAATGGCACATCAATATTTAAAGCAGACTCTCAAGATTAAAATGAATCCAAAATCAATATAATATATTGCGTTGATCACAAGATATTACTCACGGAATGATTAAACATACTTGGCTAAAAACATGTATCTCATCTATCCGGGATGCAGTGTGTATCCAATGTTCCCGGACCCATCCATGTTTGTTTTCCAACGTGGAATAACACAAAATAGATATAATTTTAAAGCTTAGAATCTCATCTTTAATGCATCTAACCATTTTGAAAAACTCCTAACGAGTGCTGACTGAGAAGCACCTCTAAACCGGAGTTTATCGTCCGTTGGTGCCACCTGGCTGTGGATAAAATGAACAACAATTTTTCAAACTATTCTTTATGCTATCACCACGAAATTTGAACCAGATGCAGCTCACATATAGGAGAGCATCACCAAATATTTTTTTTTAGCAATCTTATTGTGTTCCTGAGTTATTCCATGTCAAATAAAAAAAGAAAAAAATACTTTTAAAAAAGTATATATATTTTTGTCTTTTATCAGCTGTTTCTCAGCAAGACAATGACCAAATGTAATATAATGTTTCTTAAAATTTTAAATGTTTTCTATCAAATGATACCTACCTAAAAAATTAAAATAAATAAATAAAAAAAAAAACTCTAAAAAAGCCTTCAGGTCTTAAAGTGTTAATTCAAATAAATACTTTCAAATAATTTGAGCTTCAGCCTGGTTTAGCATTTATATATATATAAAAATGTCCTTGGTCAAATTAAGCTGTAAAATAAATAGTTTATCCCTTTTAATGCAATGGATTTTGAAAGATATCAACAAAAAAAAACGGCCAAAAAACTTTAAAAGTGATTTTCTCAGGTTTTCAATTTGAAAAAGAGGGCAGACAACCATAATTCAAATGGGTATATCTGTAAAACCATTCAAGGTATGACTTTGACTAGGGTATCATTTTAAAGATTATTGTCTCATCTTTCCAGTGATACCAAAATCTCAATTTTGAAATTTGGGTCACTGTGACTCATTTTGCTGGATCAGGTCACAAATAATCAGAACATTTCATTAGGGCATGTTGTAGTCCAGATTTAAAATATAAAAATGTTTAGGTTTGAAAATGAATATCCTTTTAAGCCTTTTTTTTTAAGTATTCAGTATTTGGTGCTGTGATGAACAACACTGAGATTACAAAAAAATGAATGGCTGTTTTTAACTTTTTAGCATTTTAACTTCACTAGCGCAGTTACTTTGTTTGCACAGTTTCCGTGGTAACTGCTGCATGCTGCTGTTCCATCAGCGCCCTCTGCTGTCAGAGAGTGAACGTGCACTTTCATTCAGCGCATCTCCTTCACTCGTTCCGCCATGTGCTTCTCGTGCACGTTGGGATTGTTTATGTCTGAGCGCGTGTCCTTTTGATGCAGAATACAGCGGTGTTGTGCATTTTATACAATTGATGGGTAAAGTATTCTTAATTGCCTTATAAAAAAATTAATAATTGGTAAAAAAATTATTATTCTGAAGTGCCAACGATAACAATATCATGCATATTCATTATCACGATTTATCGCATTACCGAATATCGGCACCAGTCTAGGTACAATAGAAATCCACATGATGAATCAGAGTTTATTGTATGTGGCCTGTTGATAAAACATTGTCAGTTCTTGTACTGTATATAGACAGTGCACACAGACCAAACACCAACAGGGAAACACACGACACTTAAATAATGCAATTAACGTTAACTAAATAACATCAAATGTAACACAAAACAAAATAATGTACATTATTGATAACAAAAAAAAAAAAAAAAAAAAACTCAATTGTTTAAAAATTTGCATCAAATGTAATGTGTAACGTAGGGACTTCTGGCAAGTTCTTTTTATTTAATTTTTTATTTTTTTTTATACTGTAAATTATATGGTAATTCATATTTTTTACTTGCAAAAACCATAAATTTGATAGTATTTTACAGTAAAATTACATGTTAAACCATTTAGTTTTTCACCATATATGGTAAGGTAACTTACACTTAACCAATGTTTTTACTGTAGCACTTACAGTATTTTTCTGTAAAAATTACAAACAAGTCTAGGCAGTCGGCAATGGGCGACTGTTCAGAAGTTTGGTATCAGTACAATTGTTTAAATGTTTTTGATAGTCTCTTATGCTCACCAAGGCTGCATTATTTGATCAAAAATACAGTAAAAACTAGGGATGCACTATACTGTTAGCACAATTCTGTTGCATGCGCTTAATTGCTGATCATTATTACAGGAAAATACTTAATTACTTAATTAAAGCCAACTAATATGATTTGATTTATATATTTTTTGCCTTTTCTGACCAATATTTTGACAAGAATTACAATTGCAATGAAAATAAATCTATCAGTACTCTGTATCAGTGAGTTCCAAAAATAAAAGTAGTGATATCAGACTAAAAATAGTAATATTGTGAAATATATGTAAAATTTAAATGAACTGTTTTCTATGTGAATGTATTTTAAAATGTAATTTATTCCTTCAGTGTCACATGATCCTTCAGAAATCATAACAAATATGCTGATTTGCTGTTCAAGAAACATTTCCTATTATTATCAATGTTGAAAACAGTTTTGTTGCTTTATTGTTTTTGTGGAAACTATGATAAATATTTTTTCAGGATTCTTGATGAATAGAATGTACTATGTTCATTTATTTAAAATCAAAATAGTTTGTAACATTATAAATGACTTTACTGTCACATTTAATGTGTCCTTGTTGAATAAAAGTAATAATTTCATTAATTCCCTCAAACATTTGAATGGTAGCAGCTCACTAGGTGTAGATTATAATTATGAGGATACATTATGTTTCAAAAATGAGACTTCTGTAGTTATGTGTGTTTTTGGTAATTTGGTGTTTGTAAGTATAAATGCTTCTAGTCACAGAAGCTCAATTTAATGCATCAATGCTTCCCGAAATGTGTCAGAACAAGATTCCTAATTCAACGCGACTACAAGTCACATTTTGAGATTTGCCACAAGGGACAGTATAGTGATCATTAGCATAAACTGCTTTCCTCCACAGTTGGTTTTCTCTTTTAGGCAAACTACTGTCATGGTAGAGCGTAGAGCAGTGGTTTGAATTGAATCTTTTGGAGGTTGGTTAAAGTTACGGTTGGCATGTAAATAACAGCTAGCTGAATAATAGTACATCTGTTTTAATGCCATTTAAAGTCAGTGAATATTCCTTGACTCAATTACTTGAGTACTGACGTTTGTTTGCACACAAGTATTTGTGTCTGCGAATGTGAACACAGTTTTGAGTGCCATTGCTGCAGTGGACTGAAATTCATCATGTACAGTATTGACACAAGTTCCCTTCCCTTTCAAACCAATGTAATGCTACCAAAAGCTAATGAAACAAATCATAAAATTAAATAAAAGAGTTTTTTTTTTTTTTTTTTTTTTGGCACATTTGTTATAGTGAAAATCTGGTCACATTGTTGTGTTTTCATCTACCATTGATTGCACATCACTCATAAGTATAAGGCTCTTTTTACACCTGATATTAAGATGTATTTTGGTAGATCAGATCACATGTGGACAACGCAGATACAGGTTTAAACAGGCCTAAAATGTTTTGCTTTTGTAGTGTAAATGCTCATGTGTTTGAACCGCCACAAAATAATGTCTACTCTCTGCTTACTGATCTAATGCGTAAACATTATGGAAAGCGTGCCAACCAGGACTGATTTAAACTTTGTAGGCTGAAGACCCAAGTTTGGTTTGAAAATGAAAAACGCACCAAGCACAATGTTCAGTGTACAATGTTCACAATGTACAATGTTCACACTCACAGTGTTCGGCGTGGTCTTGCGGCTATCAGAGCAGAAACGAAAGCTGCTGCACTTCGATTGTTTTTCCGTCATCTCCGGGCACGTTCATATGTAAATTGCGTGATCTTATTTCGTCCATTAGAATGAAAGATCTGAAAAATCCCATATATTGACCCACCCATAGACCTTTCGCTCGAAGAAATCAGGACAGAAGTGGTCAAAAGTGGACAAAAGAGAGAGATTAAAACACCAGGTTTGCTATAGTTTCTCCTTTCACACATCGAGAGCTGCATGCTTGACTTAATATGAGAAAAAAGAGATTGTACAATAGTCTCATTCAGATAGCTCTGGTTTATATGCATGTATTCTGACCTTCCCGTTGTGTGTGGCCTGCCAGAGAGCACGCTCAAGATCTTCTCATCTCATATCTATAGCTCCATTGTTATCGATTCACAGCTCTTTTGTTCTGGAAGGACACATTTCACGAGCTTCAGCATTCTTTCCAGTTCCACCGAGAGAGGAAAGTGCTTATGGAGGATCGTCAGACTGAATCAGATGAATGTATTTGTTCTCACCGTAACACTGTTGAGCCATTCAGAAGTGTCTTTAATGTCTTTTAAAGCACAGAAATGTAAACACAAAGGAAATGCATTGCCTTAAAACATTATGTTAAGCATGTAGAGTGGTGTCTGAGAGTTGTTTTGACTCTTTTTTGCTTTAATGTCAGTTGGCAATAATGATTTGCTTCAGAAGTCACAAAATGTACTTGCGTTTTATTAGTGACCTAGATATTGTGTAAAACCTTTAATATTTGTTTTTTTTTTTTTTGCTTTTCTTTGTCTTCAGTTTTCAGTTTAAATCTTAGTTTATTTCTAGGTTTAAATGGAACAGTCTCAGATTTTTCAGACCCCACTGTACAGTTTTTTTTGTTTTGCTCTGGCTAGCACAAGTGATTCATACGCAAATGTTAATAACAATTACAAATATGTTATTTTTTCTTTAAAACGTTCCTTCCTGGTCCCAGTAGATTGCTCTGTGCTATTTTATGATTATGGTCTTCTCCAGAGAACACTGACCCACTAAAATAGAGAATAATTCTTTGCCATCCATTCTATCCTTGGCTCAAATTAATAGGGAACATTTTAGGCAGATAATCACATCACCTTTTCCTTATTAGTTTGTCAAATGTCTGCGGAACAGCTGTCAGAGGCATGTGACATGTTGCTCTAATGATGCTGAGATGCTTACACCAGCCAATTATTCAAATTATTGCATGGAAAACATATGAACATATGAAATGCAGAAGTGACTTTGAATGTGTTTATTTTCAGAAGCGCTATATGCTTTGTTGCGCAGAGCTGGGTCTCGTTGTACATCGGCTGTTGTTTGTGCTCTGTTCTTATTAGTCATGAATACCTGTTGCGATCATGGCGTCCTGCTGTTTTAGGGGCTTTGGGAGTTATTTCAGCACATAAAGGCTTCAGAGATGATTAATTATACATTACGCATGTCAGATATGACTCATGCATATACTTACCTTATAATTATTATTTGATGAGCATAATTTCCTGGACATGAGGAAATGTTGGACTATTCTTGGTCCAAAAAAAAAAAAAAAAACATGTTGTAATGTTTAAAAAAATATATATATATATATATATATATATTTTGTGGATATATATATATATATATATATATATAGTCAAACCAAAATGTATTCAGACACCTTGAACATTTCATTCATTATTATAGTTTATTCACTATAGTTTTAAAAAAATGTTAATAAAATATGACAAGATCTCAGAGTTAAACTGTGTATTATATAATATGTCACTGTTTACTTTATTTTGTTGTCCTCGCTTACATAAATGAACTATAGTGTCCTGCATTTTTTTGGACATGATTTCATGATAATATATCACAATTTTCCCTAAATCATCATTACTGTGCCACGTCCTGATGTTTCACTTTTTGAATAAATGCTTTCATTTATACATTTTTAGAAGTAAACAAATACATGTATACTATAATTATATTTATTTGTTTATTTGTATTGATATATATCTATTTATATTTATTAATTTTGTATTTTTTAATTTGTATTCATTGCTTTTTGAAAACATTGACTTTGCTTATCATATTAATCAGCCTCTGAGCTCATGTTAAGTCTATGTAGACTTATTTACTTATTACTAGACTTACGGTTTATACAGAACGGTTAAAAATGTAAGTCTATATGGAGAACATGAATGGAATTTTTATTTCCAGATCCCAACCGTAGCACGCCATTGTCTGTCAATGTAATGGTTTACCCAAAAATGAAATGTTTGAAAAGAGCTGAAAGAAAGTCATACAGGTTTGGAATGACGCATTTATATGATGACAGCGAATTCATTTTTGGCTAAAATATTCCTTTAAATTGTAGTTGTAGATATGCACATCTTACTGACAAAGGTCAGTGTTTGTTTAACAATGAACTGAGAGTTCTGACCTTTTGCCCTAAACTTTTGTTGTTGTTTTTCCTTCACGCTTGATGGTTCTATTCCTCTACTCAAAATCTTTTCCAGCTCTTTACTTACACAAACAAATCATTTCCGGTTTTTCTTCCAACAATGATTGGTTGTGTCATCATATGCTCTGTGCTTCAATCTCAGAACATACAAAAATCATTGTTTCTCTTCTTTCTCTTGTTCTACAGAAATGTTGAAGGAATTGAACCAGCAGCGGAGAGAGAAAGAGTTTACAGACCTGAAAATAATTGTTGAAGGCAAAGAGTTTGAAGTCCATCAAAATGTTCTAGCTTCCTGCAGCTTGTATTTCAAGGACATGGTGAAAAGGTTTGCTTTCCTCCCATCCTTGATCTATTCTGTTCTTTTCATAGGGTGCATTTGTGTCGCCTCCTTTTCCCTCCCCATCTCTTGCAGGTCTGAAGACATTGGTTCCCATCACAGGGCCAGTAGCCATTCTGTCTGTTCCACCAAAGAATGTATTTCACTGCTGAAAAAGGTCAACGCATGGACCAATCTGACCCTTTCATCTCTATTTACCAAGTTTGCCAATTTGCATTTTAATGGGCGAAGAAGTTCCATGACTGGGGGTTTTCATTTTAAATGCTTTGTAAATGTCAAAACAAATGAAAGGCAGATTTTAGGAGTGCGTTTGGCATATGGCATCAGCGCTGTGCTCCGGTTGTCTGTGTCAAGTACTTAGACGGGATGTTCTAGTCGTCCCACTTCACCCTTTACCTGCTGTGACTCGCTCTGTATCTCGGTGGAAATTCACACAGCGCTTTGAGCATGCCGTCGGGATTAAGCCAACCTGCAAACTGCACGAATCTCGTTTATGCTTCGGGAAATTCTGTTTCTTGCCGACTTACCACCTCTTATTGATGCTGATCTCAGCAGTCGGGTGTCCCAGAGCCATGTGACTGACTGGATGTTGTTTATGAGTAAAAACTTAATACATAATTATGTTTACAGGCAAAGAAATGTACAGTCTAAGAATCTGTTTTACAATGTATCATGTGCTCTTCTGGTAAAGCTCTTGAGGAGAATTTTGCTACATATTTACTGCAAATTCATGTTTTCACATGCAAATGAGCTTGCAAACTGTTTGCAGTAAATTTGTTGTGAACGGTTGTAGCAAACCTTAAAAACTTAAAATGTTTATTGAAATATGACACATTTTGATCGGTGCCTGATTTTGTTAGCTAGCAGAAAGAAATAGTGGAAATATGAACATAAATCTATATTTATCTCACAGTGCAAAGCTAGAATATTGGAAAAATGATTGTAAAAGCCTTTTATTCAAACTTTCCTTCTAAATCTTATAAATTTCCTTTTGACATATGTAAAGAATAGAATCACAGTTTTTTTTTTTTTTTTTTTTTTTTGACATTTTAGGTAATCTTAACCCTGCAAAGCCTGACATATGGAATAATAGTCGGACAAACAACCATGTTGAAATGGAACAGTTTATTGAACTTTTAGACCTAATCTAATGTAATCTAATTGAATGATATAGGTAATATAGAGCTTTCATTTGAGGAGTAATAAAACACCAAATTTTTATTCAGAGGCCCACACCGAGCAAAAAATACGCAATTTGGTCCAGTTGCTAATATTTATATAGACAAAAAGTTAAATTAATTGCTTATAGCTTGTAATGTAAATCAGTGAGATCTTTATAACAGACTACTTTTATAAAATGCAAAAGTTGTCACTCTATATCCCCGAATAATATGTCATAGTAAGATTATATTTCAACTGTAGTTTTTAAACATATAATGCAATGAAATACAATGATGATTGAGAGATCAAACTTTTCTCAAAAGCATGATGGATCATATCTGATACTTAGAATTTAATATAATTTGTCTTAATGATGTATGGATAATTAAGTAAAGTCAAGTTGATTCAGTCAAGTAAATTTTCATCTTTATATATTACTAACAATATAAAAGTTATCCGTACATTTACTAAATACAATTCTGTGAAGATTTCACAGCAAAAAGACACAAGCTGAGGTGGACATTTTTATAATTATACTGAAAGGACTTTTACTTGCTAAAAAAAGTATAAACTATCAATCAGACGACAGAAGCCATATAGTAGATATCGTGCAATGGGTTTTTCAGCAATGTTTTGATCATGTTGATGATTTAGAAGCCTTATAAATTTGCATATCAAGGGCCAGATTTATCAACAGCTTGCATCAGTGCAAACCCTCTTCTGGCGTTAAAAAAAATACTGTCAGGATTTACTAAAGACACGTAGTGAAAAAGTTGTGCTGAAAAGACATGGACAGGGTTATTTTTGCGGCATATGCATTTGTAGGATTTTTCCTTTTCAGACGCAACATTTATGGGGGGAGATTATTTAAATTAATCATGCAAATTTTACAGTTAAGGTTTGAGCTTGTCATTTTACTGTTATTTGTGCCATTATTTACTGCCCAAAAAAGCATGTCTTAAACCAGATGCTTATTTGTCCTGTTTAGTTACTCTAGCCCCAAATATTATACAGAACGCTTTATAGGGTTAATGTTTTGTTGAATCAAAATGCACAACAGTACAACCCATTGTATATCTATCCCAATCAGTCTAGTTTCAGTCGCATCTAAACAATTACAAGAACCAGGGCATTGAAAGCAGAGAAAAAATTGATTGGCTTGGCAGGTGTAATTGCTGTAATGCTTTCAAATTCCTGTACAATATACATCATGATACATGTACTCCAGCTTCAAGGACAGATTGTGACTGAGAATCTCAGGCCGTTTGATTGTGATTTTAGTCCGGGTCGAGCTGAGCTATCTTACGAGCAGCAGCAATGAAAACTGCATTAGGAGCAATAACTCAGAAGTTTGTTCTCGCTGAAGCACAAAATGTGCTGATACACCTCATAAAGCGATTTAAGTTTCACTGCCTTTGGAAGGACTGAAACTAGGGCCTTTAGATGTAGAATTTCACACTCTCATTGACGTCTAAATTGTCTTTCTTAGAACACAGAGGAAACAAGAGCATTTCTAGAACCTACAGAGCTATCAAGGCAACATTTTAACTGAAATGCAACATTCATACTCATGATGATCATGATTACTCATTCATTCATTTTTTCATCCATTCGTTTATGCATTTATTCATGTATGCATTTTTGCGTATGTTTATGTATACATTTATTGCTATGCATTTGTGCATATATATATATATATATATATATATATATATATATATATATATATATATATATATATATATATATATATATATATACTACCGCTCAAATCGGTTGGGATCGGTAAGATTTTTAATGTTTTCAAAACAAGTTTCATCTGCTCACCAAGGGTGCATTTACTTAATTAAAAATACTGTAAAAACAGTAATATTGTAAAATATTATTACAATTTAAAATGACTATGTTCTTTTGCTGTTCTTTTGAACTTTCTATTCATCAAAGAATCCTGAAAAAAAAATATTGTACACAAATATTTTGTACAATTGTAAACAATAAATGTTTCTTGAGCAGCAAATTGACATATTAGAATGATTTCTGAAGGATCATGTGACACTGAAGACTGGAGTAATGATGCTGAAAATTCAGCTTTGCCAACATGAGAATTAATTACTTTGTAAAATATATTCAAATAGAAAACAGTTATTTTAAATTGTAATAATTTTTCACAATATTAATGTTTTTACTGTATTTTTCATTAAATAAATTAAGCCTTGGTGAGCAGACAAAACTTCTTTTAAAGTGTATATATAAATCAGTGCTGTCAAATCGATTAATCACGGTTATTCACATTTAACATAAAAGTTTGCTTACATAATATGTGTGTGTGTGTGTGTGTGTGTGTGTGTGTGTGTGTGTAGATAGATAGATAGATAGATAGATAGATAGATAGATAGATAGATAGATAGATAGATAGATAGATAGATAGATAGATAGATAGATAGATAGATTATGTGTACAACTTTTATGTTAGATGCGATCAATCGATTTGATAGCACTAATAAATCATAATTATTTTTTTTTTTTTTTTTTTTTTTTTTTTTCACTGGCATTGTGATTTCTACAAATGATACACAATTCTGCCTTGGAATAGATCCGAAGAATGCATTTTAGAAACCTGCATAATCATGCACATATGATGCCTGTAGCCGGCTCATTAGGTTACAGAACAGATGTACAGTCATACAGAAACATTGCCATTCATTTGAAAAATACATTAGCTCTGTGCATTTCAAGTAGAAAATATGTAACCCTGTCAGCAGTTATTAAGTCCATATAATGCATATGAACAAATACTTCAATCCAGTTCAGCCTCATAGAGTTCAAGTGCTTGTACATACATAGAGCGGCCAGTCGACTGAAAATTCATGCTACATTAAATCAAGAGTCAACAGCTTTGTTCACCGGAGTAAAATCAATGGGGAGTCGTGATCTGTAAAGCTGTGGCATACTAAACCATTCTGAAAACATTCTTGCATTATTTATTTATCTTGCATTTCTAGTGGGAAAAATGTGAGTAGTCTTACACTATTTCAGCCTGATTATTTGCTTATTTACACTTCAGATATGCTTAATTAAGTACTGACTCTAATCTTTGAACTTGTAGAAAAAAGAAAAAAAAAACTATATGATAAATATCAAATCTGAACGAAATATTCATCTTTGAAAATGATATATGCATTGAGCTGTAATCTGATTTTAATATCAGAGATGTCTGGCGGCCCTTTAATGGGCGAATCAGCCTGAGACTAAAGGCATTATCTGGGTGTCCGTCATTTATACCAGTCAAACGGACCGGGTTATCTAATCGTCTATAAAGAACACCTGCTGTATTTATCATTCTCAGAGAAAATGTGCATTAAAAAGTGATTCATCCATTTAGCAAATCATCCACTAAGTGGATCTGTGTTTGAATGTAATATATAGCCATTAGCGCTACCTCGTTCACATTGATAGAAGGCAGTGCCGCTTATGAATTTCACAATATCTCCAGAGATTCAGCCTGTCTGCTGGATTTTATTGAATATTTGCGCTTTGTTTCTGGCAGTGCATCCATCAAATTGCCACTTGCTGAGTGCTTCCACGTATATATTAGCATAGACACTATGTTATTAGTCTGAGACTGATAGCTGGCATTGAAGAGCCCACATTTGTTGGGCAACTCTTGATTTGTTTTGTTCCATCAAAAAGTACACTTAACTCAGAAGTTCTAGTGGTTTGATATCTTTCATTTTGATCCTTTTATCATTTTTCATGTTTAGAAGAAGGATTAGTACAGGCATAAGTTAAAAAGGTTTAAAGCAATGGGATCAAAACTTGCAAACCACCTTAGACTGATGTCATGACGGGATAAAGAAGTGAACTATACATAAAGCAGGGCTAGAAAAATAGTTCAATCTAAAAAAAGACACTTTACAGTTCAAATAACATGCTCTAAAGAATTCATGAAAGCAAATCAGTGCTCAGGTGTATAATCAGGTATAATGTTGTCCGACAGAAAGCACTCACATTTATAGATTTTTCAGGTTGCTTTTTCTCTCAAGGACGTAGGCAAATGAATGTGCTCGACATTTCTTGGAAAATTTGAAAAATAGAAATTGTCATTCTTAAAAGACCTCCCCCCCTTGAGTGCCATACTTTCATCACTTTATTTTACCAGTCTAATCAATATAATAGGTAGTAGTCAGTGAACAAAAATAACTTTTTATAACCATGATGAAATTTTTCAGGGCAGACATGTTTCAAACCTGATTAAAATGATTAAGTATGTTATTTTATTATTATCTTTCTTTCTTTATTTGTTTGTTTATAAATACTTTTATTTATAAAAATGTTTTAAGTTATGTATCTATTTTTTAACAAAATATTGTTTTGTTTATAACATAATAAACATGTTAACTATAAACTATAATTTTTAGTTGTTTTTTTTTTTTTTTTTTTGCTGTGATGCTGCCTGAGACTATATCCAAAAGAAGGCATTTTAGAAACCAGCATAATCATGCACATATTATGCATCCCTTCATTTTTAAAAGCCTTTTTTCCCTCTTTGAGTGTCATACTGTATCTTCCCAGTCTAATCAATATAACAGTCATAGACTGTGGATGAAAAGAAAGATTTTGATAACCATATAGATCTTTTTTTTTTTTTTTTTTTTTTTTTTAGGGCAGACGTTCATACTTGAGAATAAAATTATGGCCAAAAAGCTCTTTTCTGAGCACGAGTGTTTATGGAAATTGGGAGTGTGGATTTAGATTTCTGTAATTGATCTCAGAGACAGAGAGAGGGCTGAATTTCTATTTTCTTTCTCTTTCCCACCTCTTAATGGTCAACTTATTATTACTATTACTATTATTATTATTATTATTATTATTATTATTATTATTTTACCTTTTCTTTCTTAATATTTCTCCTCCTCCACTTACACCTGACAGCAATAAACTTTGCATTTTTGTTTTTCTTTTCAGGAGTAACATTTCTTGATTTTTCAGCCACCGCCAGGGACACCCACCTCACTTCATACTCTGCCTTTTGCCTCCCTCCAAGTCAAACCTCTTATAACGTCTAATATTACCGTTCGTATGCAGGCCGTGTTGAACTCTGTTTTGGCAGGTGTTTGAAAGTAAATCCACGTCCCAGTCATGGAATGGTCCCTTTCCATGTAGGATGGCTGCTGGTTCCCTGTGGCAGAACTGATTTTCTACCCCCTCCTTTTCTTCCCTGCTTACATAACGCTGTCTGTCTGTCTGTCTGTCACATGTAGCGTGCATTTGTCTTTGCATAGGTTCTGAATAGAGATGCACTGATACCACTTTTCCAGAATTAATCCGATACGATAATTTCATTTTTAATACTTGCCGATACCGATACCTGTATTTTCATTTTTAATTTTTTTTTTAAATATTGGCCAGAGAAACCAAAAGAATATTAATCAAATTATTATTTTTTTTAAATGAAATTTTCATGCCTAATCATGCCTGTTAAAATGTATTGTAAAAGCATTGTTCATTTTATTGCTTTTTCATGATTTATCTTTAATTTAATATCAAAGTGAACATTTAGTGCTGTTCCAGCAGGGCTCAATGATAAGGATTTTTATTTTTTTTTTTATTTTTTTTTTACTGGCCTGGTTGGGCCAGTGGTTCAAATTTTTAGATACCAGTGAAACGTCACAAATTTCAGGTACAGAAATTAAATAAAGTGATCAAATGTAAAATAACACTGCATATTCTTCACTCTATCTATCTATCTATCTATCTATCTATCTATCTATCTATCTATCTATCTATCTATCTATCTATCTATCTATCTATCTATCTATCTATCTATCTATCTATCTATCTATCTATCTATCTATCTATCTATCTATCTATCTATATATATATATATATATATATATAATTTACAAAAGTTATACAGTAAAGAGCAGTGAGTGATTTTCTCTTTTGTCTTTTATTGTTAGATTAACATTGAGGACAAAGACAGCAGTAGGTTTATTATAGGCTGCTGTCACTTTAAGGGCTGTATGTATCCAACATACAGAACAGTTACACATCCGTTTTATTTCTGTTTACGTTCACTTCAGACATAACTAACTATATTTCACAAGGATACTTGCCTGTTTGGGCATTTTTACATAATTTTGTGTGAATTTGTCTGTTCAAAAAAAAAAAAAAGAACTCGATTTAATAGGCTATTTGTGCCCTGTCATAAAGCTAGCTTTCTGGGTGCGTGCTTCAGATGTTTGCACACAGAAAACTTATTGAAAATGTCAAGTGATTACTGTGCCACCTTCCTGTAATAATATAGGGAACCACTCGTTATACATAAATGACATAACAGTTTATGTTTTTACTTGTACATGCCATTTAGTTGTAATCCAACTGACATGCGCTGAGTGAGCGATGAGCTCACTCTCTCTTTACCGTCAGTTAACGTTAGTAATAGGCTCCTCATTTGACTTCCTTTGCTATATCCATATTGCGCTCAATCTAGTCTGAGTGTTTTGTTTATCAGCCACCGCACAGAACCTATAGCGTGAATAATTAATTTGTTTAATATTCTGTTAATTAGACATTTAACATTTACTTCATAGACATCCTTTTCTGATATCTTCATTTTGTTCTACGTTTGCTCTGTTGTCAGTGTTTCTTTGTTCGGACACAAACACTACACATGCTGCATGGTATCGGTTTTTGGTATCTGAGCATTTTGATGAGCACGAGTATGCGAGCGCAGTATCAGACCTGATATCGGTGCATCCCTTGTTCAAAATATACCTACACTTTAAGTGTCTTCATGAAGGTTCATGAAAACACATACTGTGATTTGTTTAAAAAGGAAGTGTGCAATTTTTGATGCTAAAATACTTACTCAGTTTTGGTGCAACATGAAAATGCATTCAAAACTCATTTTACATTTTACTTGAAATTACACACTTCACCTTTAAAGCATGTTGTTCGAGTAGAATAGGAACTGTAAGCTGAGGCAGAAGAGAAGTTATTATTATTATTTTCACCTCACTGCCACGTCTAACCACACGTTAGAGGTGGCCGTCCATTAATGGAACAACATTATGAGCTTTTGTTTCTCGAGACACCTTTGTCTTTTTGCAGCATAACTGATGATTTGAGGTTTATAGATTTAGTATCTATAACGTACCCAAACAATGGCAAAAACCAAAGCCAATCAGCCCTCAGCAGATATGCTAAGCCACTGGCCCTCTTCTAGATGGAGAGCAGCTCATCTCAACAGCCATGCAATCTGCACTACCCATATGCCTTTAAATATGTATTATGCATGGAAATGCATAGCAGCTCACTCAAGTTTTCCCTCAAGCGCCGCTGTAGAGAAACTCACAGGCCTGACTTTGAGTCACACTCGCTGAACAGCTTTAGTGGATGCTCTTCCAAATTAAGTTCATCTCACTTTAGAATGTTTGATAGATTTTTAATTGTTTCTTAAAGGAATAGTTTTAGGAATTATTTAATGTACTTCATGTCATTTCATATTTTTACAGTGTAAAATTTATTGTATAATTTTTATGCAGTGACCATGTCAAGCTCCTAAAAGGAAAATAAGAAACACCAAACAAGTGGGTTTAGTTCACAGTACATTAACTAACAGATACAAGTTTTGATCTTAATGTAAATGCTGGGATTAACATTAACTAAGATTAATAAAAACTGTATAAGTATTATTCAGTGCATGTTAACTAATGTAGTTAACTAATGATAACAATCGAAACCTTATTGTAAAGCGTTACCATATTTATTACTTTGAATTATTTTTTGTTTTTGCATTTTCAGAATTAATTTTAGTTTAAGTTTTAGTAATTTCATTGTGTTTTTTCTTTTTTAATATTGAGCTTCTATTTAGCTTTAATTTTTATTTCAATTTTTAATTCATTTTAGTATTTGGGCATTTGTGATTTTTCCCTTTTTTTCTAATAATAATAATAATATTTTTCAAGCTTAACTTTATATAATATTTATATTTTATTATATAAAATTTCAGTTTTATTTCAGTTGACTCAATTTCAATTAATTTTTCAGTTTGACTAGTTTTACTTTTAGCTAACAATAGCAGGTCTCTGGTTTAACGTTCTTCAATTTGTGTCCAGGTTATCGGGCGAGAACCGAAAAGGTGAGAAGATGCAGCTGACGATGAGTAACATCAATTCAGATGTTTTGGAGCTTCTCCTGGAGTTTGTTTACACCGGCTCCCTCATTATTGACTCGGCCAATGCCAAGACCTTACTGGAGGCGGCCAACAAGTTTCAATTCAACACGTTCTGCAAAGTTTGTGTCTCTTTCCTCGGTAAGAAATGTTTCCATTTCACCAAAGCTGTGTTCCTAAAGCAACTAATTCTATGCTGTTCGAGTGAACACTAAATTGCATGCATTTCATACAACATTCGTCCCTGAGTATGCACTGGTTTCACTTTCAGACAAATCAAAGAAACTTGTCGCATCACATCTGGTCAGTAGTGAGGTGGTGAAAAAAAATAAGGTGGTCATTAAAAATAAAATTATGAAAATTTGGTGAAAGTAACCTTGTTTAATAATGAAAAAGGATCTCGGGAAATAAAGGCTGCAATAAATGCAGAACATAATTGTAGTTCTCAATCTATCATGGACAAATTATGATAATAGGCTTTCTAATGAGTTTGTTTTTGTTGGTACTCTAAAATCTTGGAGTAATTTACTGGAACTTCATGGTGAAGCTGTGAGGGAATACGCTCATTATTCATTCTGTCCATGTCTCACACTCTCTTTTTGGATTCTGTTTCCCCCTTCAGAGCTGGAGGCTTGTGTTATGTTGATTGACAGACGAGCACAACACACACACACACACACACACACACACACACACGCACACACACACACGCACTGTGGACTGAAGTGAATCAGAAATACCCTCACTCAATACGGCAGTCATAATGACTTGCATGCTGCTTGTGAACGGATGTCTTGACAATGGATTTACACTAATTTCTAGTAATCTGAATTCTTGTTGTAATATTTTAGTCAGATAATGCACTTCAAGCCAGACTCCAAGGAGTCATTCCATACATATTTTTTTTAGCATGTCAATCCTGTCGGGTGGCTGTGAGTTAAGAATGCGGTTGAGTTTCAGAATTTAATTTGCGATGCAAGCAGAATGCAGGATTATAATTTGATATTAATCTTAAGGAAGTACACATTAAATAGACTGACTTTCTAATAAATTCATGCTGTAAGTGTATAGTTTCTGTTTGTAGTTTTAATAAAAATGTCACTTTTCAGCATGAATTACCTATGAACATTTTGTCATACAACATTGATAATAATAATGAATGTTTCTAGAGCATCAAATCATCATATTAGATTTATTTCTGAAGGATCATGTACACACTGAAGACTGGAGTAATGATGCTGAAAATTCATCTTTGATCACAGGAATAACTTACACTTTACTGTATATTGACATAGAAAACAGCTGTTTTAAATTGGAATAATATTTCACAATATTACTGGTTTTGTTTGTATTTTTTATCAAATAAATGCAGGCTTGGTGAGCAGAAGATACTTCTTTTAAAACATTAAACAATCTTACTGACCCTAAACTTTTGAACGGTAGTTTATATGTATTTCATAATATTCAATAACTTTCAGATATTTATTTACACAAATATTTATTTATAACAAATTTATTTTACAAATATAATATTTATTTTACATGTATTATATATATATATATATATATATATATATATATATATATATATATATATATATATATATATATATAATTAATACATTTATAAAATATGTATTTGTATAAATAACTTTTTATTAGATTTTACCAGCTGTTTATTTATTTATTCATTTATTTATGCCTGTATAAAAGAGAATAAATAAGCATTATTAGTCAAAATGTATAATGATTGTATTACACAGAATTGAAATAGAATGTGGTTGTCACTCTTGTAAATAGTTGAACCGAAATTTGAACAACTAGTAACTAAGTGACTTTTTTCCACTATAATTGTCAGTACTAAATTGCATTGAGTAATCGAAATGCTTTTTAACAGTGTCATGAATTATGCCCTTTTTAGATTTGGTGTTGATAAGGCAGGTGCGAGGAATGTGAACAATGAGTTTAACTTCAGAATCAAAAAGTCGATGTCGGCAGCTTTAACAGCTCTGGTTGGTACTTCTCTTCCCATGAACCCCTGGGATCCGGAGCTTATTAATCTATCAGCACCTCAACGACTATGAAATGACATTCTCTCCTGTAGGGATTTGCTGGAGTGCTCCATCTACTTCAGTATACAAAAGTTATAAATGAAAAATCGAAATGTGCAGTGACTTTAAAACTTCTTATTAGCGTGACTGCTTCAGATAAGCAACATGACACTTGAATGCGTATGAAAAGTGAACGCTCACCAAAGAAGATTCATCTTGCGGGCAATCAAGGTTTCATCAGTGGGAAAGAGTTCTGAGTTCTTACAGTTAAGATGGTACATTGAAGTATTTGGTAATAGAAATCGAAGCCATCTATAGTTTTATAACCTTGTGTGCTTTCATTACACATAATTGTGTTTTCAGTACTTCGAGGCATGTTGTATCAGTGTAGTTTCTTTACGCCTTTATCCAGAGCTTGTCATATATGCTTGATTTAATGCAGCAAGAATAATGACTGTGCCTGCAACTTCACCCAATTAAAGTCAACAGTTATTTACTGTAGTAGGTAATAGTCTTTCTAAAATCTTGCAAATCAGTTGATGTGGTTTAATTAATTGTAATTACAGCAATAATATCAAATAACGATAGATTTATTCTGAAATTAAATGCACACTTTACACCATCACATCATTAAACTCTTGTAAATTATTATTAGTCAAAATTAATGATAATTACTGTACAAAACTGTACAATAATTTTGTAACTTTTAAGCATGAATTAACCAAAAACATGTCATACAACATATAAATTGTTTCTGTAAATATTTCATAATACGTTTCATTAATTTATATACATTAAATAATTTATTTATACAAATATTTATTTATAGAATTTATTTAACATATAAAATATATTTTACATGTATTACTTATTTATGCATTATTTTATTTATTTTTATGCCTGCTTAATATTTATCTATAATTGTGCTATATGCTTATTTGTTTGTTTCTACTGTATTTATTAGGATGCCTATGTTTAGTAGTGGTTTTGTTGATTTTTCATGCAGTAGAAAAGTTCTGTGTCTGTCTGGACTAATCAAAGTCCTCCTGTGAGCCTCCTGCCCTCCTGTCCAATCGATTCACATGCTAAGGTCTTTTTTCCAGTAGCTGCTTGAGATATTATACTCTCAGCAACACACTTGGATAAATTTAATCTTCCAAACACCTCTTGTTGTTAATGTGTTCAGGGTTTGTTTCCCAGCTCACATGTGTATGTGTGCTCCTCTCGCAGAGAAACAGCTGACAGCCAATAACTGTCTGGGGGTGCTGGCCATGGCCGAGGCGATGCAGTGCACTGAGCTCAACAACATGGCAAAAGCCTTCGCCCTGCAGAACTTCCCTGATGTGGCCAGTCAAGATGAAATCTTGAACATTTCCAAAGAAGATCTGGTTAGTTACATGTCCAACGACAGCCTGAACACGAAAGCTGAGGAGCTGGTCTATGAGACAGTCATCAAATGGATTAAAAAGGATCCCAGCAGCAGAGTTCAGGTAGGAAACCAGAGATCAACCCTTGTTAGTGATGTTAATCACACTGTTTTCAGTGGTGGTCTGAAAATATGCTGCTTGGCAATGATCATGGAGATCTATTTTCCTGCATAATGTCCCATGATGGAGAAGTAAGTTCTCTAATCAAATGTGGTACATGGGAATTTGGATACAGCTTATTTCCTCTAATGTTTTGAACTTTTGTGGCCTTTTGTTTTTAAACCCAATGATAGGCCTACCACAGTCTGTCTGCTGTGTTTTGTTTGTTTACTGCATGCATTCAGAGTATTCCAGACATCCTATCTAGTACAATACCGCAAAAGTTTGGGGTCAGTGTGTGTGTATATCTCTTCTACATCAGCTCAGCTACAATGTGGTGTACCTCAAGGGTCAATTTTAGGACCCTTGTTATTTTCACTGTACTGTACTGTACATGCTTCCACTGAGCTTTATTTTTCAGAAATACAGCATATCTTACCATTGTTATGCTGATGAATCCCAATTCTATTTCCCAGTGAGTGTAGACAAGAATTGTTAATCTGAGAATGCCTTAAATTGATTCAAAGATGTTAAACATTGGCTGGTTTGTAATTTCTTACAATTGAACCAAAGTCTTGATCTTAGGTTCTTCTTTGTCTTGCTTACCTGGCCTACTGTAGTTTCCGAGTTAGGTCAGTCGTTGTCAAATATACTAGATCATGTGAGGAATCTTGGAGTGATTTTTGACTTATCTTTACTTTTCAATAAGCAGATCAGTAGTGTTGTCAAGAGTAGTTTTTACCGCCTGAGATTGATTGTTAAAATAAAACTTTTTCTTTCCCTGGACAGCTAAACTGGCAATTGTGATCCACTAACTTATTTCATCAAGAATAGACTATTGCAACTCATTGTATATTGGTCTGCCCAAAACTGCGTTATCCCATCTACAGCTTGTCCAAAATGCAGAAGCCAGGCTGTTAACAGGGTTAAGAAGAGGATCACATTTCCCCAGTTTTAGCATCTTTACACTGGCTCTCAGTGAAATTCATGATGATTTTAAAATTCAGATTTTTGTTTACAAGGCATTATTTGGTCTCATGCCCCAATATATCAGTGAAATTTCACACCCTTACTGGTTAACCAGAGTGCTCAGATCTTCTGACCAACTTCCTTTGAAGGTTCCTCGGTGCTGTTACAGATCTAAGGGTGACCATGCCTTTTCTGTGATAGGTCCTAAGTTATGGAATAGTCTTCCTTTCCATATGAGGTCAAAAGCTGAAAAGGAGCAAAAACATCACATTCTTCACTGCCTGTTCCACAGAATTGCAAGATTAAATCACTGGTTTGCATAGCAAGTAATCAATTTCTGGAAATGTGCTATCTTTCTTGAGAAATGTTTTTTTTTTTTTTTTTCTTCCTTTGAGGTGCAGAGGTCCTTTACTGATCTTCATACCTGTTGGAGCTTTTAGAGAAGGTCTGAAAAGAGTCACAATAATACAGATTTGAAACATTCACAATGTCGTGCTATTGCAAAGCGCTTGAGGAGATTATCATCCTGAGAATGTGCTGTCATTCCCTTACATTAAATATACTAAAAGTTACTTGATTACATGCTGTTCTGTAGCAGAAAAGAGAGAAACTGACTGAACGAGAAGCATACCATCCTACTCCAGCCTGACATCAGAGATTCAGGTCGGTGTTAAAGAAAATACAGGCCAAGATGTTATTTTTCCTAACGAAAGGTTTTTGTTTACTGTTTAGACCAATAATCACAAAGAACCTTTTTCAGACTTTCTTGGTTCCTTTCCAAAAAACTAGTGAGCATTTTAAGGGATCACGTGTGTTGCTGCACTGCAAAAAAATTATTTTCTTACTCAGTATTTTTGACTTGTTTTCCAATACAAATATCTATACTTAAATGAAGATACATTTACTTGGTTTTAAGTCTTGATAAAAATGAATTGAGTTTATTCTTAAAACTAGAATTCTGCCTATATGGGTCAGAAAAATAAACTTAATTCAAAGGAAAAACAAGTTTATTCTTCTTAGCCAAATGGCATATATTTGTTTTTGTTTTAAGTTTAAACTCACTCAATTTTGATACTTTTTTTCAGGACACAAGACTTTATATCTCATGTCACTTTGCTTCAAGTTAATGCATTTTGATTCACAGTAAGAATGTTTAGATTTTTCACTGGGAAAAACAAGACACAATTACTTATGTATTACAGTTTCACTACAACAGCTCTCTATGTTTTGGCACAAAGCCCGTGCCTGAAGGTCTTCAAGTTTTATAAATGGCACATTTTCTCTAGTGTTATAGCGCTAACTTGTTTCTGTGGGCTAAGAAACATACACATTACGTAAGTGTACCGCTAAAGGGTTTATTTTAAGTTTCTAAAGAGTCAGCAGTAGTTAAAACCTGTGCTATGGTAATTAAGATTAGCATTGGTTGCATTATTTAAATGTCACCAGATGAAGCTGTCCTTTTAGAAGTTTATGTCAAATTGAATAGAAAACTGTATGAATGTGCAGTGTTGGGAGAGCTATTTTGACACATGTTTGTCAAGCTAAAAAACATACTGGTTATTTAAAGTAGTTAAACTGCAGTCAAGACACTCAAGTTAAAACTTTTTTAGGCAAGCTAGAGTACAAGCGTATATATATATATATATATATATATATATATATATATATATATATATATATATATATATATATATATATATATATATATACACACACACACACACACACTAGTATTTATTTATATCTTTTGCTGTATTGAATCAGTAGGAAATATCATTTTACATTTCCAAATATCCCTTTTTCCATTAATTGTATTAATCCAGTGAGATTTTTGTATACACAAGCAGTGTGACAACATGCTCCACACGGAGATCTGATCTCACCATCATCGAGTCCATCTGTGACTACATGAAGAAACAGAAAAAAAAAAACGGAGACAGACTAAATCCAGAAAACTGTGGCAACGTCTCCAATACACTTGAAGAAACCTACCTGCAAAGCTACAGTACTGTGAACAGTGCTACAGTAGCACTGGTGTAAAAATTCTGTAAAGTGAGAATTCTTTCAAAAATAATGTCATAAATAGATTTTATTTATCAATTAACTTATATTAACTAAATCAAATCAATATTTTGTGTGATCACCTTTTGCATTTAAAACAGCTTTTGTCCTAGGTACACTTGCACATAGTTTTGCAGGTAGCTTTGATTGTAGGTTTCTTTAAGCGTATCTATACACACACCCCTTCTACAATCTAGTTTTCAGCCATTTTGACCTATTATTTGTTAGTTTAAATCAAGAATTTACATGGTTGTACAACCTGATGAATATCATTTGTGCCACCTGAAAACATTAATAATGACAGGAAATATGCTGAATACTGGATTTTTTTTTATTTTATTTTTATTATTGATATATTTTTTTTATACATATAAAAATAAAATGCAAATACAAGTGTTTTAGTCTACAGTCTCTATTGAATTAAAAGTAGTAAATTGAGCAAAAACAGAATAAATCATGACATCACATTTGGAACTTAAATAGGCTACAGTGCAATAGATTGGTTAGATACACTGTTTTTTTTTTTACACTTTTTTATTATTATTTTAGTTTATTTTCTCTCAAGTTAAAATAAAACTGACCACCTCAAAATTGCAATAAATCAAGGTCGACAGAACAGCCTCTTGAACGTCGACAGACACTCAATTCTCAGTTAAGCTCAAAAGCTAAAAAAGGGGATAAGTAAGTATAACGGATAAATAAAAGAATGTTGAGTAAAAGTAAATAGTCAAAGCCTACTGGCACTGGACACTGGTTTCAGCCTTATCACAGGCTGCAGGAATGTCCTCATCTTATATATGAAACACCTGCAATTCACAACTACCTGCTAATGCACTCATATTCGTGCAAAACACATGAGGTAAAGTACCTTCAGTGCCCTGTAGATGGCGATATCAGAAAGAAACTGCTGCAGAAAAATTCTTAGTTTTACATTGGTTGTACCACCTGATATGGAAAGTGTATCAACCTACCCACACTTGAAAGTAGCTATTTATATTGGTATTTGAGAGAGATCTACAAACCCTTTCTCTCTGCCACAAGGATCAATTTGGTTCCTCTAAATGCTGCATTATCATGCTAACATTTATTATCTTGCCATTTTATAATAAAATAACCATGTTGTGCCACCATGACATTTGAGAATGTCCACATTTTTTTGTATAAAGATTCTTGGTAACAGTTTACAATAAGGTCTCATTTAATGTATTAAAGGTACAATATGTAACATTTTTGCAGTAAAATATCAAAAAAACCACTAGGCTAGTGTTATATATTTTGTCCAGCTGATTACAAACAGTATCTCTAATGTTTTCAACTACTTGTAAATCATGAGAAAATTCCCATTCTAAACAGTGACATGGGGCAGTGCAGTCGCCTGTCAATGACGTCAGTTACCTTTGTTACCGCCTTTACTGACGTAGAAACCACATGACAACAGTGCCGTGGACAAATGCGGAAGTAGAGTCTAGCGTCCAGCAAACCACTAGCTTGCTTCAAGCAGTTCCTTATTTACTTTTTGCACGTTTTATGGTGGATTGTGTTACTTATTTATGGAACATAATTACTGTTTACCATCTGCCGCTGGTTCTGTCGACAAGGACAGCTCCCGTAAACTCATGACCGGAAAAGCGGAAGCGGCGCCGGTGACTGTTTCATAATAAAAGTCCCGCTGCTCGTGAGGCGTGTGTTGATCAATCGCTCCAGATCCTCGTTCAGCTCCTGCAACACTCGGTCCTGCTCTGCTTCATACTACAGTTAACGTTAATAATCGCATCCACAAACATGAGTTCTTCCAGACTCCAATCCCTATTCTTTTGCACCGTCCGTTGAGTTAGACACCACATGTCCCAAGTTTCCGCTCTAAAACTTGCCGTCATCAAACTACGCCTTTGTTTTGAATAGGCTTCTAGCGACCTCTAGCGGAAAAAAATATCACAAATTGTACCTTTAACTAACATGAACTAACCATGAGCAATACATACCTGTTCCTGTATTTGTTAATCTTTGTTAGCATTAGTTAATAGAAAATACAGCTGTTCATAATTTGTTCATGTTACTTCACAGTGCGTTAAATAATGTTAACAAATACAACTCTTGATTTTAATAATGTATTAGTAAATTTCATTTTTTTAATGTGTATTTTTTTTTCTTACTTTCATACATTTTTTCATTAATTTTCATTCAGTCCATTTTAAATGAACTGTTAGATTATTTAATATGAGTTTAAGATATTTTTTTTTTTTTTTTTTTTTAATTGTTTGTTTGCAGCCAATACACATTTATTGCAGCAAAAGTGTAGGCTAATCCAAACACAGAAGTTACTCTTCAATGCTGTGACTACACTCCGCCTGCATCTGTCTATTAAATAAATTTGCTTTTGGAGTTTCAGAGCCAATTGAGCACACTGTTTGGAGTGCGTAAAGCGTCTCTGTGAAACTGGATCAGATGGCATGAGAAGGAAGCAGCAGAGATTGATGCAATGACCTTATGTTTATTTGGCCCTGCACTGCCTCCATTGAGAAGGAGCTGGATAGGAAATCAATCTGAATTCAGGCTGAAATGAGTTCCTCTACTTCACGCTGTTCCCCTGGGGTTTAGCCTATGAAATCACAAATCCGGCATGGCACTGAAGCAGAACTTTGGGGGAAAAAAAACATTTCTTCTTTATTTACAGTCTTTTGGGCTCTCTCTCTGTCTCTTTTTTCTGTTCTTTTATTCTGCGTATCGAACAGTTTCTCCCCAGTTTGACAGACAAGTATATAAATCACACACTGTAACTTTATGGGCTTTTCTTTTGTGACTCATTTGGCGAGTCTAAATATGGATGTATGCAGTTAGATTGTTATAATGTAAGTGGATGGAAAATGAAAAGTGTTTTATGCCCCAAACGCTTGATAATTTTTAAAGAGTCTCGTGGTGTTGGATAAGAGATTGTCTCTGAACACAATCAAAACAATAATGTTTTTTCAAGAATATTGGCTTCTGTTTCCCAAAGCTAATTGCTCTTTTATAAGAGTTAACTTCTTTTAGCAGGTTCACATAATTCAAAATTTGAAATACACAGTCTGGAATTAAATCAGCCTAAAAGAGCTGACCTAATGAATATCCAGAAAACACATATTTTTATATAAATTGAGAATCTATAATATTATTATCCTACAGCCTTGAAATTGTGTCTAAAGTAATAAGATGCACTATTTTCACCATAAAACAGGTGAAAAATCTCAGACTAGTTTTTGAAATGAGTTTTTACTGAGTTTTTGAAATGAGCGCATGCGTTAGAACAACCCCCCTCCTTCACAGCTCATTTTGAGGGAACGCCTCCCAAAACTCATGCACAAGTATTGGAACACAAGTGTTTACCACCGGCATTCGCTGTGTCGTGTTAGTGGATTAATTATGTCGGACTCACCGCAGGTAACTCATAATCTGCAGTTGTTACTCCTGTCTCCTGACAAAAACATTGCTTGCGGCAGCTGTAGAGTGTGGAAAGTTACTGGAGCGCGCAGCCGCGCACGTCTCTCACAAGGAACGTCATGGCAATGATTGACAAGCCAGAGGGCCAATCATTTACGCAATGATCGTGTAAAGGATTGGCTGATGTTTTTAAGGCCCTACCTCGTGCAAAGATGATGTATATTAATATTATTCCTTCCAGTGCAACTAATATATAGTCTTTTATCAGTTAGTAAAGACAGTTTCAAGTAATATTGCAAAAATGTATAAAACAAAACATCCTCTTTAGCACCTTTAACAAACCGTTTTATGTAAGGATGTTTTTTTTTTTTGCTCTTTCTTTGTTCTTCAGACTGTTTTAAGTGGTGATATAAATGTGTTTTTGTTGTGTTTTGAGGTCACTCTGAGCTCTGTCGGGTCAGTCGCTTTATTGATGGTCTCTCTCAGGTCTCAGGTGTTCTCCAGTGTTGTCTCAGTAGATTGGCTCACAGCTGGGTGTCTATCTCAGTCTTTCATCTCACAGCACTCAGCACACAGAGAGCAGGTGAACTTTGCTGCTGTGTTGATCTCCCTCTGATTTTGATTGTCAGCTTTACTGAGGTTGAATTCAGTGTTGAACTGTATGCTATTGATTAGATGGTGTGTGTCTCGTGTTAAAGGCTGTTCTCTTGTCCACCGTGTTTGCTAGCCAATTTAAATCATGAGTCATGACATGAGAAATCTAATTTGCCTTGATCTTTTGACATATAAGAGGTCTTTGTACCATTAAAACATTCTGCAATTTTCATAGCTTAAAACATCCTCTTCATTATAAACAAAGTATTTATTTAATCAAGCTCCAAAAATGGCTCGTTTTGATATATTGGGGTCTGTGATGTCACACGGGCAAAAACATTTGCATGTGACTGCCTCTAGAGCAAGACATCAATGAATAGTCATACATCATCACACCATAAGCCCCGCCCACTGGCGATCAGTCGCTTAAAAGCTGACATTTGCCAATACTGGATGTGAGCGTTGCTTCAAATAAAAAAAAAAACAAAACATATTATATTCACTGACGCTGTCTACACTAGATACAATATACTGTAAGGCTGCACTTGACTAAAGATTTTTCTAGTCGACTAGTAGTCGTTCATTTAAGCCATTAGTCGACTAATTGCATGTTTATATTAAAAAGCCATAAATCATAATAATGAGCCTTTTGCCTATAAAATACATAGCCAAATCAGTGCTCAAGCGCACGCATAATGGCTGCCCGGCCTGAGTCGGGCGGTGGGGGTATGTGGCGAGGGGGGCGTGGTTCAGCGAGGTCTGCAACTGGAGAGAGTGTCGGGAGACGCGTGGTAAGCGAGCGGGTTAAATGTAAATTAAAAACACCTGTTTCTCATTCCAGTAATTGGCGCGGAGACAGGATAAAACACCAGGAGAAGCAGGAGTGTGCGAGAGAGAGAGGGACTGCTGACTGAGACACTGAGCACGACAACAACACTGGAGAGAAGCCCTATTGTGGATTGTTTATACCGTTCTGGAGTGAAGCCCTGTTGTGGATTGTTTATTTTCGTTGTTGTGCGGTGCACAGACTTTTGTTGGACATTTTTCATTTTACTAAATAAAGCTCAGATAATAACGGAGGGTGAGGACGGCCCACCTAATGGCAAGACATTCTTTTTCTACGGTGCTGTACTTAGCTTCTCTCTTGGAGAGCTTACGGCTAATGTACAGCACCGGCCGTTCCTCCCCCTCTATCTCCTGGGACAGGACAGCACCCAGCCCCCTGTCCGACGCGTCAGTCTGCAACAAAAAGGGGAGAGAAAAATCAGGAGAATGAAGCAGTGGCCCGCCACATAGAGCAGCCTTCACTTGGGTAAAGGCCTGCTGGCACAGCTCCGTCCACTGGACCGTATCTGGTGCATCCTTTTTAGTTAGATCAGTCAACGAGCTGGTGAGGTCCGAATAATTAGGTACAAACCTTCTATAATATCCCGCCAACCCGAGGAACTGTCTAACCTCCTTTTTGGTCTTGGGGCGCGGACAAGTCGCAATTGCTGCGGTCTTATCAATTTGGGGACACACCTGTCCATGCCCCAAGTGGAAGCCCAGATACCTTACTTCCACGCGCCCAATTGCACACTTCTTCGGGTTGGCCGTGAGCCCAGCTCCCCTCAGCGATCTCAGGACGGCCCTCAAATGCTGCATATGCCGCTGCCAGTCATTACTGAAGATAATAATATCATCCAGATAGGCAGCAGCATATGCACCATGGGGCCGCAAAATTTTATCCATGAGCTGCTGAAAGGTAGCCGGTGCCCCGAACAGCCCGAACGGAAGTGTAACAAATTGGTGCAATCCAAACGGCGTTGTGAAAGCTGTCTTTTCTTTGGATAATGGCGACAAGGGGATCTGCCAATATCCCTTTGTTAAGTCCAGTGTTGAATAAAATCGAGCCGTACCGAGCCGGTCAAGCAGTTCGTCCACCCGTGGCATTGGATACGCGTCGAATTTCGACACTGCATTCACCTTGCGATAGTCCACACAGAACCGAACTGAGCCGTCCGTTTTGGGGACCAAAACTATCGGGCTCGCCCAGTTATTGCTGGACTCTTCTATTACTCCCATTTCAAGCATTGCCCCAATTCTGCCTGAACTACCTTTTTTTTGTGTTCAGGCAATCTATACGGCCGGCTGCGAACCACCACGATGTGGTGCTGAATGAGGTCAGTACGGCCCGGTAGGAGAGAAAACACGTCAGCAAACTCTGCTTGTAACTTAGATAAATCAGTGAGCTGGGAGGGCGAGAGGTGATCTCCCCCTGAAGCCAGAGCGAGGGATTGTTTTTTGACATTCGCCTCTGGCCCGAGATCATCCTCCCCGCTAATCACCGTCGCCAGCTTCACTGATTCCGCCTCATTCCATTTTTTAAGAAGGTTGAGGTGGTAAATTTGACGTGCTCCTCTCCTATCCGACCGTATTACCTCATAATCGAGATCCCCAATTTGCCGTGTAACCTCAAACGGTCCTTGCCACTTTGCCAATAATTTTGAGCTTGAAGTCTGGAGCAATACAAGCACTTTATCTCCCTGTGAAAATTTGCGTAAGTTAGTTCCCCTGTCATACAGTTGGCTCTGTTTGTGTTGGGCTTGTAACAAATTCTCCATAGATAGCTGCCCCAGAGTGTGGAGTTTTGCTCTCAAGTCCATCACATACTGAATTTCATTTTTAGCCTGAGACGGTCCGTCCTCCCAAGTCTCTCTTAGGACATCCAGCACCCCGCGGGGCTGGCATCCAAAGAGAAGCTCGAAGGGGGAAAACCCCGTGGAGGCTTGCGGGACTTCTCGTACTGCAAATAACAGGGGTTCTAGCCACTTATCCCAATTTTTGGCGTCTTCCTTAACAAACTTACGAACCATGGATTTAAGCGTGCGGTTAAAACGTTCGACCAGCCCGTCCGTTTGTGGGTGAAAGACGCTGGTACGAATCGATTTAACGCCCACAAATTCGTAAAGTTTGCGTAACGTGCGTGACATAAACGCCATGCCCTGATCAGTGAGGATTTCTTTCGGAATCCCCACTCGGGAGATTAAACTAAACAGTGCGTCCGCAACACTCTTAGCGGAAATGTTGCGGAGAGCCACTGCTTCAGGGTATCTCGTTGCATAATCCACAATGACTAATGCAAAGCGATGCCCCCTTGCTGATCGCTCTAATGGCCCGATGAGGTCCATACCAATTCTTTCGAAGGGGACCTGCATTAATGGGAGGGGGCGCAAAAGGCGCTTTTGGAGCGGCCGGTGGATTCACCAACTGACATTCACGACAAGACGCACACCACCTGCGCACGTTCTCGTGAATGCCCGGCCAAAAGAATCGGGTCATGAGGCAATTTAGTGTTGCCGTTTGTCCTAAGTGACCAGCCATTGGATTAGAATGAGCCGCGTGGAAAAGCATTTCCCTGCGGCTCTTTGGAACTAATAACTGAGTTATATCCTCCTTTGTCTGAGTGTCTTGGGTCACTCGATACAACCTATCCTTTATGATCGCAAAATACGGATAATTCAGTGGACGTCCAGGAGGTGCGGGTTTACTGCCACCTCAACATTATGCTTTTGTCCCCTAAATTGGATAATGACTGGCACTATAGGATAGTTCACCACATCCCCGTGCACACACCGAACCCTAACCATGCGGCTTGTATCCAATGCCCCGGATGAAATCAGGCTTTGATGCACCAAGGTTTGGTTACATCCTGAGTCCACCAAAGCCTGATAGGTACCCCCCTTGATACTCACAGGAATTTGGTACCCGCCAGCTTGACCAGGGGCGGCCTGTGGAACGTCCGGGACCCGGATCAACATCCCAACCTCCATAATCGGACACCTGTCCACGAAATGCTCCGGGTCCCCGCAACGCCAACAGGCCGGCCCAGACCTGCCCGCCGCTCTCGTGGCAGGGAGAGGGTTAAAGGGTTGGCGCGGAGAGAGGGGAGAAGCAGGAGTGGGGTCCAGCCCGGCCTCAGATGGTCCCGCCCCCCTGGGTGGGACCTGAGGTCCGGAAAAGAATCCCTGTTCAGTCCCGCCCCGCCCCCGGGACGGGACACGAGGAGGGCCGGGTGGACGAGACCTGGGGAGAGGGACAGGCTTAGAGAGAGAGGAGGATGGAAGAGAAGGAGAGAGAGAGGCAGATGGAAGGGGCTCGCCGACCCCTGGGCACGCCACCATGTGGTCCTCCGCGAGGTGGATGGCCGAGTCCAGCGACGTGGGACGGTGGCACTGGACCCACTCGGCTGTTCTTTTGGGCAGCCGAGTTATGAACTGCTCCAGTACCACCAGATCGATGACTTGCTCCACGTCGCCTCCCTCGGCCAGGAGCCATTTGCGGCAGGAGTCCCGGAGCTGTTGGGCCATCACGAAGGGCCGACCGGACTCGCCTAACTCCAGTGAGCGGAACCGTTGACGATGCTGTTCTGGTGTCCGGCCGACCCGCTGAAGTATGGCCCTCTTCAGGTCGTCGAAGACCAGGAGGTTCTGTACAGGCAGCTGCTGCGCTGCCACCTGCGACTCACCCGAGAGCAGGGGGATGAGTCGCATGGGCCACTGATCCCGGGGCCAACCTGAAACCTCCGCGGACTTCTCGAAAAGGTCCAGGAAGGCCTCCGGGTCATCCAGCGGGCCCATTTTGTTGAGGGGGAGATGAGTGGGCGCAGCCAGCTGTCCGGTGGTCTCCGTACGAACCTCCCGGTCGATCCAGCTCCGGAACCTCTCGCGGTCTTCCTGCTGGACCTGAAGGATGGCTTGGAAACGCCGTTCCTGATCCGAGCGGAGGTCCAGCAGGGCTTGATGTTGGTCTTGGTGTAAGACCGCGAGGGATGTAATGATATCCGCAAACGGCACGGCGGAGAGCGTTTGCATGGCGGCGGCTCCCTTCTTCCTTCCCGGGTTTCGGCACCAGTGTAGTAATGTTCAAAGTTCGTGGGGAAGGAAGAGGACAAGGGTCGGCTTTTGACTGCTGACTGAGCTTTATTTAGTAAAATGAAAAATGTCCAACAAAAGTCTGTGCACCGCACAACAACGAAAATAAACAATCCACAACAGGGCTTCACTCCAGAACGGTATAAACAATCCACAATAGGGCTTCTCTCCAGTGTTGTTGTCGTGCTCAGTGTCTCAGTCAGCAGTCCCTCCCTCTCTCGCACACTCCTGCTTCTCCTGGCGTTTTATCCTGTCTCCGCGCCAATTATTGGAATGAGAAACAGGTGTTTTTAATTTACATTTTACCCGCTCGCTTACCACTCATCTCCCGACACTCTCTCCAGTTGCAGACCTCGCTGAACCATGCCCCCCTCGCCACAGGCACTTTCAACAGGATTCTCAGTGGGTGCGTCACTGAGTGGGGAGAACCTGTTTGATGTTCTTAATGGAACGGAGGTGTGTTTTTTTTGGCTAGGCCGCCTCACCGTTACCCAAGTGCCCTGCTGCGCGGGCTCTACAGCCGGAACCGAACAATGTACAGAGTTCAATAAGCTAGTCGCATCCAAAACAGTATCTGAAGCCCTTGCATTCTTACTATCCTCGATTAAAGTTTTGATGCGTGTCTCTAATTCTAAGATTCTCTCTGTCAGCCTGACTATTTCCCTACATTTATGACATGTAAATCCCTTGTCGCTGACAGAGAGAGCTACACTGAACATGTGACAAACTGAACACGAGATAACAGTGGGAAAGGATGACATGACTCACCATGTTTGTAGACTGATCCGAGTTACCACAGCTGTTTGATGAATGCGTTGGAAGAGAAGTGCGAGACTGATGACAAATTAACAAGCGAGATGCAAACGTGTTGTAACAGCGATTTAGATTCAAAGATTAAGGCTAGTGACGTCAGATTAATGTGGTAGGCAATAATAATAATATAAGCAACAATGAAAAAAAGTAAGAGATTCAGTAAAAGTAAGAGAAAACAAAGCTATACGGAGACGCAAACACCAGCAGCGAGGCAATAATAATAATATAAGCAACAATGAAAAAAAGTAAGAGATTCAGTAAAAGTAAGAGAAAACAAAGCTATACGGAGACGCAAACACCAGCAGCGAGGCAGAGGCAGTGAGGCAGACAGGAGCAATCAAGCAGCATAATGCTTAAACACAACTTCATTCTTTATAAATCTCTCCAACAGTGTGTAATGTTAGCTTTAGCCACGGAGCACTATCAAACTCATCCAGAATCAAATGTACACATCCAAAGAAATACTATACTCACATGATCCGAAGCATGCATGCATGCAGCATGCATGACGAACATTTTGTAAAGATCCATTTGAGGGTTATATTAGCCGTGTGAACTTTGTTTATGCACTGTTTTATAGTCGAAAGCTCGGGGGCAGGGAGCGCGAGGATTTAACCTGTTAACTGTCACCCCCACTTTTTTTTTTAGACAAGAAAATGCACTATCCAAACTTAAATGGTTGTAATTCAAGAATACTTTGGAGTATAGACATAAGGCTGGTCTTGTTTTAAAGATGAAATTTGGCAGATTATTGTAGTTATAGAAGTTTAAGTTTATGAAAATGTAAAATGTAAAAATATAATATTTTATATTTTATATAAAATATATATTTTACAAAACAAGTTTTACTCTAAAACTGCAAGGAAATCAAAGCCAAAAATCTGAACAAGTTGTGTTCCAAATTTCAGATTGATATCTCAAAAAATGAGCTTTCAGTAAGATTTTGTTTGGGCGCAGTACCACACTTTTTCACTAGATGACAACCAAGCTCCATTACTGACCATATAAAGGCACCTCCATTTCCATATATGGTTTGAGTGATCTGAACCATATATTTCCATTATTTTCATACAATTTATGAAGTAGACATCCTATATAGAAGTAGTATGGGAAGTTTGGCAGAAAATTGATATGAATTCAGCCTCTAATAAACATAAAAATAACATGTATGTGGGTTATAGATCACCGCCACAATCATAAATGTATTTTTTTTTCCTATTAAAAACATTTTCAGACCTTTTTTTCTCAAAAAATTGAATGGATGTTATCTTTTGAAATCTTGGCATAAAAACAAACCAATCTTTCAACCAATGTTTCAACCAATCTTTAATGATTTTTCATGTTCATCGCTATTTCAAAATAAAGGTCTGAACATGCCTTATGAGTATGAAAATATGCTTGTTGCAAATTGATAAATTACTGCTCCTCTGTAATTTATTTTGAAAACCAGTCACCAAATATGTAAGCTTTCTAAGCTTTCAAATGATATATAGTTTGTCAAGATTAGTTTAGGTTTAGTATAGAATATTACTGTTTTAAATATGTAATGGCTGTGGGCCCACCGGTGGGCCCGTGACAGTTAACAGGTTAAAGGGGCCGCAGCCTGAATCGGCGCATATTTAATGATGCCCCAAAATAGGCAGTTAAAAAAATTTATTCTATGAGATATTTTGAGCTGAAACTTCACAGACACATTCAGGGGATACATTAGACTTATATTACATCTTCTGAAAAAACATTTTAGGGCACCTTTAATAAGATCAAAGATTGACGTTTTATGTACTAAAATTGAATTATGTCTCATGTTTAACCACTATAAGAACAGCGGTAAATCCCCGAAGCACTGGCCGAGATGAAGCTGTTCTCGGCACGTGCACGACCAGTGAACGGCCGTTGACGGCCTGGAGCTCGCATCTGCGAAAATGTCAAAATAAATTGTAAAATAGGTGCTATGATTAAATACGGGTCACATATTTCAGGTCTAAACAACTACATTCTCGCCTAAAAATCTTTTAAAATTACAGTTCGTGGTACAACAAATGTAGTATTCACAAAAATTACGTTGGATTTGCTTGTCTGCCATGATGGTCACTTCTAGCGGAGTGATACAAATGGTGAAAAGGTAGGACTGCTGTTATCACTGAAATATCGCATGGCTATCAGCCAATCAGATTTGAGAACATTCATTTTTGTTCAAAAGGAGTAACAGGTCAAATTACAGCACAAGCATACACATTTTTTAATAGTTACAGAGTTCAAAAGGAGTTCAAAGGGGGAGGATTACGATCAGCCAAGAAAAGATTCTTAAAGCACTTTAAAAATGGCCAAAATCCCAAATGTGTCAATTAAATCAAAACTTTTAACCACTGTTCTTGACCTCCTGAGAATAGTGGCCACTGCTGAACAATGACCCTTTTTCCATTTCTAATTTCTCTTTTTTATGACTATTTAAAAGTGTATTAAATTGTTTTTGTATTTTGCTGTAATCCATCTGGTGAACATCCATGTCACATTAACTGTACAATAAGTTATTCCTTCAGTCCACAAATAACCATCAACTCATTCTTTTTCAACTACAGCATCAGTTTGTTTGGGTGAAAAAGTTGTAATTTCTGGTAGAATGTAGGAATTCTACTGCTAAAAAGAACCAAGAAAAGGAAAAATTACTGTGTAATGAGGAATAATAAAAATAAATAAATAAAAAAAAAAAAAAAAAAAAAAAAAAAAAAACTTATCAGAGCTACAAGCATAGCCTAAAAAAACTTTCATTAAATTTAATGAAGGTACTATTCAAATGTCCATGTGTTATTTTAATTAAAGTATTATAATAAATCTTAAAAAGCAGGCCTCTTCTTCTAGCTTGTATGACTTAGTTACATACAGAAATGCAGAAAGAAATGCAGAAGGAAAGAAATGCAGAAATGCAGAAAGAAATGCAGAAAGAAATGCAGAAATGCAGAAAGAAATGCAGAAATGCCGAAAGAAAGAAATGCAGAAAGAAATGCAGAAATGCAGAAAGAAAGAAATGCAGAAATGCAGAAAGAAAGAAATGCAGAAAGAAAGAAAGAAAGAAAGAAAGAAAGAAAGAAAGAAAGAAAGAAAGAAAGAAAGAAAGAAAGAAAGAAAGAAAGAAAGAAAGAAAGAAAGAGAAAGAAAGAAAGAAAGAATATGGGTAGGAAATGTGTTTAATTGTTATGAAAATAATATAATGATGATTTATTTTTCTCATAATTTCATAGTCAAAATTATATAGCATATTATAATATGCATTATTAAGTTGGATATCGGTATCCACACACCATGTACTGCAAAAAGCTTTTAAAGGGGTCATGACATGGTTTTCTTTTTTTTTTATTTTAAAATGTTCCTTGAGGTTCATTTAATGTTAATAACATTTTTTACACAAGTTAGTGTTTTAAAAACATTATCTATATAAAACTGTAATTTACAGACAAAGCATTATGAAATCATTTACTTACAGATTGTGATGCAGCTGCTGTCAGATCCAGTAAAGCTGGCTGCTTGATCTTTCAATAAGTTTCCTTGTGAACTCTCCATTACATTCTCCATTACAAAACAAAATGCTCAGAACAAACATATAATCCTCCTAGCACTGCATATTATTCACTGTATAAATTAAATACATATTAATACTTTATTGTAACAGAGTAATTTGCTGTATGTTGATGATAATGCAATGGAGAGAGAGAGAGAGTTTAATGCGCACTTCTTGTGCTCTGTAATGTTTAATTTTTGTGGTGATTTGTTTGGAAACGGACGCAATAAACATCAGTAAAGGTTAAAGGTTAAAGTTACAGAAGTTGTTTAGTCAAGAATAGTGTGTGATCTTTTGTTATTTGATTAGCATTAACCCTCTGGAGTCTGAGGCTGATTTGGGGCTTGGAGAAGTTTTGACATGCCCTGATATTTGTGCTTTTTTCAGTTGTTCATAAACATATAAATGACAAAAGTGTCATTACACTGTATTCAGCACAAACTAGGCTACAATAATATTTGAGGAATGTGTATGTACATGTTTGTATTTTTGAAGGAATAATGTTTATGCGTGGTTATTGAAAAAACAAAAAACTTAAGTCACTGAAATAAGGCCAAAAAAAGTATATTAAATCTGTGTTCACAAGACTTTTGGGTATTGGAGGTTGTAGACTCGAGTTTTTGCTTCAGAATTATGTAAAAATTATGCTGCCTACTCCTTCATATAAAACAATATATTGATTTAGTTTTTGTAAGACACTTTTTATCAAGAAACACAGTATGCATGGAGGCGTGAATCTGCATGAATAATGGGCCATTTACACCTGAGAAGACAAAAGAATCACATAATAATGACCTGAAATGACTTGCATATTAATGAGGTCTTTCAGTCAGGTAGGCTGTGAAAAAAAAAAAACCCTCTGTAATAATGTCTCAGCTCATCATAAACAGCAATACTGTGAAATATTATTACAATTTAAAATAATGTTATTCTATTATATTCTTTAAAATATAATGTATTTCTGTGATGCAAAGTGTCTGAACAATTATGTTACCTCTATGGCATTTCATATAGGCTTTTAGCTTAAAAGCATGCACATTTGGAGAAATATTGATGGATTCTTATATATTTATGTCAATTTTATATACTGAGAAGTAATATTTATTGTCATCACTATGAGTGCTATGAGGCCGCTCTCTGTGCACATTTAGTCCACAAATTATTCTAAAGAAGAAGAGGACAATTCAGGAATGGTCTTTTCAATTCATACTTGCAGCCGGAGGGCGCTCTCTGTACACCTTTAGGCCACAAATTCATATAAAGAAGAAAATGAACTAGGAACTAACGACATGTCTTCTAGAGATGGCTAACCACGGCTTTGCCATCCAAATAAACACTTTTCAAGACAATAAATACACGATTGAGACGATGTATGCATGTATTGCCTCTGAATTTGCCTCTGAATAGTGCTGGCTCCGTGGGCGTGGCCGCATTAGCGGATAATGAGCTGAAACACAGACTTCTGACATGGCTCTCTTTTCATACAGATTACATAAACACAGAATGTTTGTTTTTGACTTGCACGATTTAAAACCTGACATTTCAACGTTTCTTTAGACGTAAGTGTCATTAGTATTCTTAAGTTACAGTTCATTTTCTGAGAACTATCAGATTGGACTTAGTTCAGAGGGAGAGGAGAGATCAAGCATGTTAGGTTTCTTTATTTTACAAAAAGCACAACATTGTGTTTTTACTCTGAGTGTACACAAATAAAAGAAGACATTCTATAGTTTCAATTGATATATTACTTATGTCTCTATGACAAGAAATGACGGAGTATTTTAAGTCTGTTTTGCTGCAATGTAAAAAACGCCGATGCGTTTTCAGACCTCAGGAAGTTAAAGCACAGACAGCAGTGCTAGGATAATGTAACAGAAATTATACAGCTCAGTGCCTTCAAGCAGTTAATTTATAAACCACCAGTTTGTTATATTGGCCTTTTTCCTGCTACAGCCGATATGCTGATGAATGTAAATTGAGCAAAAAATGGCCGATAAATATTGGCGGCTGATACATCGGTGCATCCCTAGAAATTAGTGAGGGTGCTCAGGGTGCTCATTAGTAAAGTGTAGATGTTTAGGCTAATGTGTAAGCAACGGCTCCACCATTACAAGAATAGCAATGTACAGTGAGACATTTAAGATTGTTTACAAGTCATTACTTTTACCAATAATTGTAATAAAATTTGTAAAATATTGTGATCATATATATATATATATATATATATATATATATATATATATATATATATATATATATATATATATATATATATATATATATATATATATAATATATGGTGCCAAGACATCTATAAATATGATTAAAAGATTAATATGAGGCAAAAGTACAGAGTGTCACATTTTATTATTGACACAAAATGTTTTACCAACTAAGAAGTACAGCACTTTTAGAGTTTCATCCCTTTGACTGGACGGCTTAACCTTAAGTAAATGTAAATGTGTAAATACTAATATTTAATTGAAAATCCCTTGCACACAATCACAGGAGTGGGTCTGTGACCCATAGACATCACCAGACTTAAATAGGACTTAAATCTGGAGATTGAATTGGAATGTCCAGTTAGGAATGTCCTGAAAAAGATAGATGCCACTGGCAAGCTTCAGCAACTGACAACGACCAGGTCAGATGAGAAGATCAACAGCAGTTGATGATAGACAACTGACAAGGGCTATGAAACAAAAAAAAACAAACAAACAAAAAAAAAACTCTAAAACAACTGTCAGTAAAAGCTGAGGTGATGGTCTCAAAATCTGCTGTTCGCAGGAGACTTCACCAACAGAATTACAGAGGCTACACAGCAAGATCAAACATCTGATCAGTACCAAAAATAGAAAAGCCAATTAGAATTTGCAAAAACTCACAGATATGAGTGTAGAGAAAAAAGAAACTGCAAATGAGCCAAGGTATACAACCTCATCTGGTAACCATGATGGAGGTAGTGTCATGTCATGGGCATGCATGTCTGCCTCTGGAACAGGCTCACTCATCTTTATTGATGACTTATTCAATGATGGCAGCAGAAGAATGAATTCAGAAGTGTTCAAAATCTTGCTTATATACACTACCGCTCAAAAGTTTGGGATCGGTAAGATTTTTAATGTTTTTAAAATAAGTTTTGTCTGCTCACCAAGGCTTAATTTATTTAATTAAAAATACAGTACAAACAGTAATATTGTGAAAAATTATTGCAATTTAAAATAACTGTCGACGATTCGAATCTTCGATAGGAGGAGCCTGATTCGACTACCAATCTCACAGTCGAATCGTCACAGAGGTGTTATGAGAAGAGATATGGGGGCGCTCAATATCTGATTTTAAATAGACATACTGGTTCTTTCCCAATAGGTTAATATACAGCCTATTATGTTAATACCATAAATAAAAATGTGAAAAGAAAGAAGCTTTTAATAAATATTTTTAATGTGCGTGAATAAATCCAACCACCCCTGTGACTGATTTAAGTTTCACTTCCATCATCCGTGATGCATCTTTGCGGCAGGGATTAAATCTTTAACAGAAGGATCAAATCCCCCGCCCCCCTTGTTTCTTGAGCAGCAAACTGACATATTAGAATGATTTCTGAAGGATCATGTGACACTGAAGACTTGATTAATGGTAAAAATTTTATTGATGTTCAACAAATAAAAAATAGAGATAATAATGATAAACAAATGATAAAGCTTGGGTTGTTAAATATTAGATCACTTTCTTCAAAAGCACTTATTGTAAACGATATTATCACAGAAAATAATCTAGATGTGCTGTGTTTGACAGAAACCTGGCTAAAACCAGACGATTACACTACTTTAAATGAGTCTAGTTCTCAAGGTTATGATTATCGACACAATCCTCGACAGAAAGGAAATGGGGGAGGTTTTGCTGTAATTTATAGTAATATTTACATTATCAGCCAGAAGTCTTTCAAATATAACTCCTTTGAAGTGATGGTGCTTTACGTAACATTATGTAAGTTGACATTTGTGTTGGCTACTGTATACAGTCCACCAGGGCACAATACAGACTTTATAAAAGAGATTGCCGATTTTCTATCAGAATTAGTACTAGCTGCAGACTCATTGGGATTGGCATTTACAGACATTCTTAACTCTATTGGTGTTAGACAACACGTGTCAGGACCCACTCAGTCGTAATCATACTCTAGATCCAATATTGTCACATGGAATCGATATTGATGCCGTTGAAATTCTGCAGCAGAGTGACAACATCTCAGATCATTATCTAGTCTCGTGTATATTACATTTAGTGAAAGCGGCTAAACTGCCTCCCTGCCATAAATATGGTAGAACCATCACTTCTACCACTAAATATTGCTTTATAAATAATCTTCCTGATCAGTTTCATTGCCTTAGCATACCAGACAGCTTAGAAAACCTCGATATTGCAACCGAAACTATTGACTCTCTCTTTTCCAGCACATTAGACTCAGTTGCTCCTTTTCAATAGACATGAAGGACTATAATGCTTTAAGAGCTCGCTCAGGTACTGGGGAGCTAAACCATTTAGTGCTTTGTAAGTAATTAGCAAGATTTTAAAAACTATACGATGTTTAACAGGAAGCCAATGCAGTCTTGACAGAACTGGGCTAATATGGTCATACTTCCTAGTTCTAGTAAGAACTGTAGCTGCTGCACTTTGTACGAGCTGTAGTTTATTTGTCAGGCGAGCAGAACAACCACCCTGTAAAGCGTTACAGTAAGTAGCCTTGAGGTCACTAACTCTTCTGCATTTTTCATTGAGAGCATATGTCATAGTGGGAAGAATGTGGTTTTACAGATGCTAGAAACATGGCCTTCAAATGTATCGAAGAGCACAACCAGGTTCCTAACTGATGACAAAGACTTAACAGAGCAGCCATCAAGTGTTAGACAGTATTCTAGGTTATTATGTGAAGAAGTTTTTGGTCCAAAAATTTGAATCTCTGTTTTTTCTGAATTTAGTAGTAGGAAATTACTGGTCCGTTACAGGGATAGTTCACCCAAAAATGAAAATTTGATGTTTATCTGCTTATCCCCTGGGCATCCAAGATGTAGGTGACTTTGTTTCTTCAGTAGGACACAAATGATGATTTTTAACTCCAACCATTGCCGTCAGTCTTATAATGTGTGTCAATGGTAACACAATTTATAAGAGTCAAAAAACATGCATAGACAAATCCAAATGAAACCCTGCGGCTTGTGACGACACATTGATGTCCTAAAACACGAAACAATCGGTTTGTGCGAGAAAACAAACAGTATTTTTTATTTTTTTTTTACCTCTAATACACCACTATGTCCAACTGAGTTCACGAAACTTACCGAAACTTACTTAAAAAATCTGATCGTGCTCTGACAACGGAAGTAATGTCTAGCACTCATTGAAGTATAAGCGCAAGACATCACTTCTGTTGTCAGAGCGCGATCAGATTTTTTTAATTTTGTGAATTGGTAAGTTTCGCCAAGGCACGAAGAAATATAGAGCGGAGTATCATCAGCATAACAGTGAAAACTAACGCCATGCTTCCTAATGATATATCCTAAGGGTAGCATGTACAGAGTGAAAAGCAATGGTCCTAGTACTGAGCCTTGCGGTACTCCATATTGAACTTGTGATCGATATGACATTTCTTCGTTTACCACTAAAAACTGATAACGGTCAGATAAGTATGATTTGAACCATGACAATGCAATTCCACTAATTCCAACATAGTTTTCGAGTCTATTTAAAAGAATATCGTGATCAATAGTGTACTGTATCAAATAAATACCTAGGGTTGTGTTTATTTTCTTCTAAAAGTTTTGAAAAATACGCTGATCTAGCAGTTTTTAACGCCTTTCTGTACTCAAGCATTCTCTCTCTCCACAAAATGCGAAATACTTCTAGTTTTGTTTTCTTCCAGCTGCGCTCCATTTTTCTGGCTGCTACCTTTAGGGCCCGAGTATGCTCATTGAACAATGGCATTGGATTAATTTCCTTAATCTTTTTTTAAACGCAAAGAAGCAACTGAGTCTAATGTGCTGGAAAAGACAGAGGCAGTAGTTTCTGTTGCAACATCGAGGTCTTCTAAGCTGTCTGGTATGCTAAGGCGATGAAACTGATCAGGAAGATTATTTATAAAGTGATCTTTAGTGGTAGAAGTGATGGTTCTACCATATTTATGGCAGGGAGGCAGTTTAGCTGCCTTGATTAAATTGTAGTATACACAAGACTAGATAATGATCTGACATGTCGTCACTCTGCTGCAGAATTTCAACAGCATCAATATTGATTCCATGTGACAATATTAGATCTAAAGTATGATTATGACAATGAGTGGGACCTGACACATGTTGTCTAACACCAATAGAGTTAAGGATGTCAATGTGTGCAAATGCCAATCCCAATGAGTCTTTTTATTATCCACATGGATATTAAAATCACCAACAACTTTATCTGCAGCTAGTACTAGTACTATTCTTAAATAAAGTCTGTATGGTGTCCTGGTGGCCTGTATACAGTAGCCAGCACAAATGTCAACTTACATAATGCTACGTAAAGTACCATCACTTCGAAGGAATTATATTTGAAAGACTTTTGACTAATAATTAAGCATCAGCGCTAGTTCAGGCAGGCCTCGTAGTCAAGCTTCACTATCAGCTGATTCACAAATTCCAACCCCACCCATATCAGCAGATCCAATTTCTATGGACTCCATTGGCAACTCTAAAATATGGCGCATTACTTAAACGCAGCTTCTGTCTCTCTGCCTGCTTGGCTGCTTCCACTGCATGGTAGCGTATGCACACGTATCAGGATAATCAATAAACTTTGGTATGTTCAGAACGCTTTTAGCATGCTGGACTGGGTTGTAAAACCTCATCGCGGCTCTGAACAGATCTGCCAAAGATGAGCCCACTTGACACTTTTGTGGACCTGCGAGGATAAACAGAAAGGTGCAACTTCCTCACTTTGGTGACTTCAAAAGGAGTTTCAGCGAAACTCACTCTCAAGTCCTCAGTTTAAACTTTCCCGCGGAACGGAGGAAGCAAACGAACTGCACCAGCGCTAACCTGAAATTTGACACATGCAACCAATGCAAGTATACTGCTGTTTCTCAATCTTAGATGATGAAACTGATTTTCGTGCTGGCTTAGGACTGGTTGTGAGTTTGCTACTTGCCTTCTCTCTTTCCTTCTCTACTTCCACTCTTGTACATAGGTGTGTATTTTCTTGTATATATATTTAGATGTATAACCTCTGTATTCGTAGTTTGCATATATTAAAACGTTATTCACGCTCGATTGTTCTGTTTGTTCTTTCAGCTGAAAACCAAGTCACTTTAACGTTTTTCGATCACTTTATGCTTTGATGTTATAATAGCAAGTTATTTTCATGGCCAGATAATAACTCTGTTTATAATATTCTGTGAGGGACTTAGTTTGCTGGACAAACGAACAGTTTCTCTTAATAATTATTAAACCAGAACTAATCATATATGTAATTGATTATAATTCGTTGTAATTGATTCACAATATATGTTTAATTCCCTGTTGGGTCAATATATGAATCATAATTTATTCATAACCTTATGAATTATTATATTCATATTTCATCCATAAATTGATTAATAACCGCTACATTTCGTTACAGCATGCTGCTTGCAATCAATCAAGGTAAGTGAAACGGTCTTTTTTTTATGGTCTATCACTATCGTTTTTTCAGGTGGTCTGCTTAATCAGTTCATTATGATGTAACACTACATGAGGTTTATTTCACGTGTCAGTGAACAGTCTGTTTTAATATTCAAGAGTGATTTACTAAGCATATAAGGAGCTAGCCAATGAGATTTGCTTATATTCAGAGACGAGTTTTACTGAAAAAAGGCTTTTCGCGTTGTATCCGCATATCAAATGAAACGGCATCATAAATTTATTCAGCAGAATGTATAACAGATTCAGACTGTTAGCGAATATCACCAGCTAGAAGATTTTGTGGTTAAGTAAAATAGAAGCTGTTTGCTTCGATTTGTACCTTATGATTAAATATAATGTACGCAATCAGCTGCATTTAGGCGATTGTATCTGGGCATACAATTTAATAAATATTGGATGAACAGCGATTTATGATAATGACGTTTTCATCAGCATTGGTAGGCTTCACTGCTGTCACGTTATATTATTTCAACTTGCCGAGTGTGCAGAGGCAGTTCCAGGTGTTCTCAATGAAGCAAGAGCACAGTTGGTGCTGTAATCATATCATTTTGGCAACGTTTTTACTGGTTCTTTGGCTCTAGAGGGTGTTTCGTTTGTGGTCATGTTCATTATTATCAGTCACTTACTGCTCAAACGCGGTGTTTTTGCTTTTAAACAGAAATGGGAGATTTATTGCATATGGAACGTAGTATCTATATCGGGACTCCGAAGATCTGTTGCAGTTTTCAACAAAGCTATAGATATAGGGACATTTGATCACATGCTGTGCCGCAATACCACGTGATTGACTGACGTTTTGAAGCTTCGAACGTCATGCAGTATCAGAAGATCAGGACAGCTTGTTTAAAAATTTTAAAATGGGCGCTTTGTCAACTATTTTTCAGTGATTTGTTACATAAGGTGAAGAAAACAAGCTCAACCACAGATATTGCTTAAGTGCATTAAGTCAAGTCCACTTTATTTTTATAGAGCTTTTTACCATGCAGACTGTCAAAACCGTTAATGTAAAAACCGTGTTAGCTTCACAACAGCTCTAAAAAAATTGAAAGCCTTGAATGCTTCAGAAAGCTTGGTTTCCTATAACAAATTTAAACAGCTTATTGATGCAGCTGCATTTCCTTAGACTGCTCGGGCTAAGATTTAGCTAGGGGTCTTTGCATGCTCTCGTGGCCATATCATGAAATTAAGAGTTTCATACTGCTGTGAGGACTGACAGTCTATTGCATGCTGCAGCGTTTGGAAGTGTCGTCTATATATACATGGGATTTAATCAATGCATGGATTGACATAACAGTTGCAAGGGAGAGATATGCCAAGTAGTAATGCATTGTTAACTCGGACTAATAGTAGGCCTATAATAGATGGTAGTTTCAGAAGCTGTTGCTTGCTCAATGGTGTCTGCACCCTCACTAAATTTGGGGAAAATTCTGGATTCCAGAACAGGGCTTGCATTCACGTCTAAACCTTTTCTTTTAATTTGCTGTAGTGATTTTTACTCCATTCACCAGTGACGTAGTGACTTTTGATCACGTGTCACTTAAGGTGTGGTTATAAGTGTATCAGATAACCCCTTCCTCCTTTTGTAATACGGGGCACCAGTTAAGAATACTATCTTAACAATTTAAGAACACTCCAAAAGAGCTGTTCAATAATTCAGAATTAATATAAAATTGAGGGAGTCGGTCGACTGATTTATCTGAAGGATTAGTGAGTCTGGTCAACTAGTAGAATCTTTGATCATCAACACAAGGAAGACACAGTTATAATAAAATCAATGAAATTTATTAACAATAAACATGCAAGAGTAAATACCACAACGATTAATAATGAAACAATGAATATGCACTTCTAAAAGATAGTAAAATAATAATCAAAAGGAGAATGCTGAATTAAATCAAAGAAACAAATAAATGAAGTGAACACAGAATGGATAAATGCAATGCTGTTGAACTGAATGTAGGATGGAAGAGAATCCTATGGGAATGCTTATGGGAGCCACCTAAGGGCTCTGGTAAGATGGTGATAAATAATTGCTTATTTATCATTCAACAAATAATATCCCTATTACTTGTAACAAACTGACCTCAAATAACTGTTATCTAAACAGATTAGAAAAACATATGCTGCATGTATAAACTAATGCCAAGGTCTCTAGAAAAGAGGTTTGGTAAGTTTATATTTACGTTCCACACAGTCGTGTGATCAATCCGGTAGCAGAGACATCTTCCATTAATGATGCAGGCTGCGTGCAGTGGGAGGGCGCGGAGTTGCGATTCAGTAGTCGTGCCACTCTGGTCTGGAGGATGCCGAACTTCAGTTGCGCCAAGAGGGTCCTTTAGGATGGACTGGGCAGCTGGGTCAGATGAATCTTCACAGGTTCCTTTGCAGGCTGGCTGCGTCGCTGAGGAGCCGTGTGGTACAAGCAATGTCTGCCGATGCAGAGGTCCTTTGCGGACTGGGCTGCACTGCTGTAGGAGCCGTAAGGGTCAGATGAAGTCCCTCAATGCTGGGGCCCTGTTTGCAGCTAGAGTGCAGCTGAAAGCAATGTAAAAGGTTTTGCTCGCGAAAGCTTCACCTTAACCGTCTTGTAGTCTCTTTCCTCGTCAGGTCAGAAACTCAGGACGTGGAGTGTCTGTTAATGTCTCCTTCCCCGTCGAGCTGTAAACGCAGAACAAGGGTGTGTCTACCCGGGGGACATATTTATCCCTTTCTGATGAGGAGGAGATTGAAATGTGGCGCTTTGCCGATCCTGGAGTGTGATTGGCTACTGTTATCTGAAGCAGTCCCGGTGTTGCCCACCCTAGTGTGGAACTCATTTGCATAGCATAAAGTACAGTGTTAAAATAGTGTCTTTAACATTTTACCCATGCATTATTTCTTTACCAAACCTCTTTCAAATTATTAAAGTCATCGTAGGGAACAGATAGACACCAAACACGATATGAAATGGTTAAATCATCGTCCATGCATATGTTTATCTGTTAAAAAGTCTGTCCCATGACTTGTTGGTTTAGCAGTCAGTAACCATTAACATAATATGTGCTTTGCATGAAGATGGAGTGGATGTGAGGCAGTTTAGATCAAATTAAGGCCTCCAAACATGGGTATGAATGGATTTAGATAGATCTCTGTGGCCTTTCTTTATTTCAGTCACTGCTGCTTCAACCAGGAGGTCCTGAAGGAATTTTTATGGCAGTCCTTGCCTTAGGAATGAGTTTAATGGTTAGAGTCAATGCGTCATCCCATGAGAAGTCTTCTCCTTGGTTTTGGTGGGTGCAGAAGGTCCCCCTTCCTGCTCTGGAAGAGGTATCTGGTAGTTGTCCGAACATCTTATCTGATGTTGCTGAACATTTGTTTGTTCATTCACCAAAGATCCAATCATGGTGTGGCACATCTTCCTACACACCAGCAGTTAGAGAGGGGCCCTGTCGTAAACTGGTCCCTGGAATGCCATCTTGACTGGTGTTCACAACACTGCGAATCATCAAACTAAGCCTGCTGTTTTTAAGAAGGGTGTTTACAGTTTGCATAGAGGAGTAAAATACAAGCATATAACAGTAGTGCTACATATTAAGTTATGCAGCAGCATCAAGTCATCTACGTTAAATTACTGCGACTAAGCATAGTGGACATGAGATTTTCAGTGATGAGCTTTTTATGTATAGATATTTACTGGGGCTCAACTATTCAATGCCTTTCCAATGTTCTTATATTTTCATTAAACCATGTGTTTCGAGCTGGTTTCAGCTGAATGAGTGTTGGATGCATGCTGTCATCTGTCCAAATGACCTCCACATTTACATTAGGGATATAGAGGGTTTGTTGTGATTTTGTTTTAATGGTTGATGGTTTGCTAGTGTATTGCAATGAGCTGTTATCCGTGCTGCTATCACCTTGTCAACTGCTCTGTTGAGGAAACAGTTCATATTAATAAGGGACTCTCTTCAGTCCAGATTACAAACAGATTTGAAGAAGCCTTATTATTTCAGTCATGCTTAAATTCATATTTCAGGCTGCACACATTCCATGCTAAACAACAATTGCTGATTCTCTGTCTCCGTTTGAATTTCAGAAATTCCACCTCTTGTGTCTAGAGGCAGTGCCATCAAGCTGGTCTGCCCCCTTTCAGCCAAACTGTACTAGACTAGATATGACCCTTCAATATATTTGCACTCTGCAGCTCACTACATGTGTAGTCGTCTAGCCAAATCTGCTTTAGTTCTTCTGTGCCACTTTCTCCATAGCTAATGCCTTTAACCAAAAGTATGGTCACCTGCGCTGCGTGGATCCATCCACCATCAGCGTACTAGAAATTCATCCATTTGTTTCCTGCTAACAGGTTTTAAAGAGAGACCTCTAGTCAATGATCAGCTTTTCCCTTTTGCTCATGGTTTCTCAGAGGTGGCGAGTTTTCCACATGCATAGATTATTGTCACATGACCTCACAAATTCTGAGTATCAAATTTTTTAGGGATGTCCCGATCACCTCGAGTCCGAGTCCGAGTCATTTGATTTTGAGTATCTGCCGATACCGAGTGCCGATCCGATACTTCTATAATAGCCTACATCAGAGGTGGGACAAAGTCATTGTTATGCAAGTCACAAGTAAGTCTCAAGTCTTTGCCCTCGAGTCCCGAGTCAAGTCGAGTCAAAGATGAGGCAAGTCCCAAGTCGAGTCAAAAGTCAAAGCTAACAAGTCTCAAGTCGAGTCCAAAGTCCTACCATTTTAGTTTCGAGTCATTTCAAGTCCTCTTACCACAAAAATAAAATTTATACAAATCATGTATGTCTGTAAGATTTGTATTTATTTAAACCTCTTTTTATACAATGACATTAATCAAATACAGTAAAAAAACAGAAAATCTTAATTTTCACAAAAAATAGGGGTGCTAGGGGGGCCATGGCAAGTTGGCATGAAAAGTACAGCAAAACAAAATAATTGAATGAATTAAATAACTAAAGTAAACCAAATAAAACCAAAAATAAGCTTACCAATATTCCCATTAGTTAATATTATTATTCAAACAAAGTAAAAACAATTGAGCCTATTTTGCCGACGTTTTGCACAGGGTGGGGGCGAGGCCATCTTCACGCAGTGATTGACAGGGCGGGAAGGGCACATGATCGGCTCAGAATGCATTTTCAAATTGAAAAAATTGAATTTTGCTACATTCATTGCGGGACACTTAATGGAAATGCAATCACAAGTGTCTTACCTGTGACTGTGAGTGTAAATGCAATTAAGACAAAAATAACATTTAAATTACAATTTTGCTACAGTTTTTGCTTGAACATGTTAATAATTTCTGTTATACATTTTAATTTTAATTTTGCAACTTATAAAGCGTTAAAATTATTATTCAATTTACATATTAAAACTAGTGTATGAAATGGCAAATGTAAATTATATAATTGAATTTTCATTTTCATTTTGCACCACACATTGCACAAATGTATGGGAAAATTCAAATTTAAATACAGAAATGCATTGCCATTTTGCATATTACATTTCAAATTCAATATTGCTACACATAAGCTTCCATACAGTTGAGCTTAGTTGTGATTAACCAAAATTACATAAACGACCTCAATGAGGCAGCACACCAGCAACTCTGAAACTAAATAATTGAAAGAGTAAACTAGAAGGCCTGTTTTTGTCAAATTGCAACTCGTTTTTGTCGACTACCTCATAATTGTTATAGCTGTGACGAGCAGGGCGGGGGAGAGCCGTGAGGGAACGGCGCGAGGCCAGTGGCGCCCCCAGTAAATTTTAATAGGGGTGGCCAGACGAGGCCACAGCAAATCTTGGGGTGGCAAAAAAAAAAAAAAAAAAGATTTGAGATTTTAAGTATTAGATAGCTTAGATATTTGCACCACTATCTACAATGACACTAATAATTCTTAATTTCTGATAGAAATGCAAAATCAATCGGTAGTTATTAATAGAATAATGACACAAACCTTTACATTCAATCACGTTTGGTCCCATTTATTTTGCACACATACAAACTTTTGGTCCAAAAGTGCACACATTTGTAGAAATACAGGTTTACCTCAGCTTTCATTAGATAAGCTGGGCCGTACGCAGGGTTTCATAATTACCGAGGTCAGAAAGTGTTGTTTGTTAGGGGGGTTCGGGGGCATGAAAATTTAGATTTCTCTGGTGTACATATGTGCATTTTTAAGATGTTTTAAGGCCAACAAATGGGATAACAATAGATTTAAAACCCTGTCAACAAATAGCTACATGCATGCACAGTTTGCATATAGCTATTTCACAGACGGTCATTGCTTGTAGTTTCTTATGCGCTTTATTTAAGCTATAATAAAGTAATTATGCAGAGCGCGCCGGCACATTTGTGCAGGTAATTCTTGAGTGCGCGCCAGTATAACGGCTGATTGGACAGTCATGTCCATTTTTCTGAATTTTAAATTGTGCAAAAACAGGCTGTGTCTTGTAAAAATGAATAAAAAATTATATAACATTTGTATTCATGCTGATATCTGGAGAAAAACGGCACTCTTCATGTGATATTTATATTAAAGTCACACAGTGAAAGCGTGCACTGACACTAGTTTAATTTGCAAGACAACATCAATTGCACATCGTTAAAACAATATGATAAAATTGCAGACTAAATATATCGCACACCCCTACCCTACAGGAAATTCAGGTCTGTAGACATTTCTATTTAGACTTGGGGCAGTGAAACAGCTACTCTGGTGGCGCCAATCAATCTACAATCTTTTTCAGTGGCATTTTATTTTCTTTCACTCCATGAACTTGTGAATTTACATTATGCATTTAAATTAATAGTACCCAATGCAAAATCATACTGGGGTGGCCACAGGGGTGGCCAGAGTTTATACAGGGGTGGCCGTGGCCACCACTGTCCACCCCTTGGGGGTGCCAAGTGCGCGAGGCCTGTGACGCGAGTGATAATGAGCATCACCTGCGAGGCGCGCCGGCCTCGAGTCTCTCACGGAGGATCTCCGGAGGCATAAAAGGAGGAGCAACGTCAGTGAAGGACGAGAGAGGATCAGGCCTGGACTTTATTTTATGTTTTATTATGTTTGTGTGGCCGGCAGACGTTTCGGCATTACTTTCGTTTTGTATTTGTTTATTTTGGTATTAAAATTTGTTGAACGTTCGCCGGTTCCCGCCTCTTCCCACATTTACGAACTACGTTACAATAGCCAAACGAAACTATCTTTGGTATCATTTTGCCAACTGGCGCATTGTTGCTTGTTGCACTTCAGTGGTTGTCTTGCAATGTGCTTGCTTAGATGCTGTCGAATCAAACCAACGTGGGACTACAGTGATTGGATGTCGTGCAGGCAGTGCGCGTGCTCTCTGCATGCATACAGGTGGTGCACATTTTTTTTCACAGATGCAGATACACTGAGAGTGGCACGGCCGTATGAACAGTTTTTTTCCAGGTTTTCATGGGAAGTAGCAAGTCTTCTCGAGTCAAAAGTTGCAAGTCCAAGTGAAGTCGCGAGTCATTGATGTTAAAGTCCAAGTCGAGTTGCAAGTCTTTGTACATTTTGTCGAGTCGAGTCTGAAGTCATCAAATTCATGACTCGAGTCTGACTCGAGTCCAAGTCACATGACTCGAGTCCACACCTCTGGCCTACATAAAAATAAATAAAGAAGAGCGAAAAAACAGATCCAGGAACAGTGCTTTTCAGGTTTTTCAGGTATCTAACAGTTTTCAAATAGTAATCAAATATAAAATATCACTGCATATTATCTTTACTGTATAAAATAAATAAAGATTAATCATTATTGAAGTTACAAAAACTATTCAGTCAAGAGCAGTGAGGGATTTCTTTGTTATTTGTTGTTTGATTTAACATTAAATACAGGCAGCAGGAATAGTTGTTTTCCCTTTAAGACATGCACGATCCACTTAAGGCACAACCGACTATGTTTGCTAGGATACTCGCTAGGACGGGCATGTTGACATAATTTTTGTATGAATGTGGCCGCCGAAGCGCAAGACTTGAAAGAGAACTCAGTATTTGCGCGTTGACTGAAATAAGTGTGTGCGCCGAAGCGGATGAGCACACACAAATCTTCTCACAGCGCGTGCGAGTTCTCTTTCGCGTCTTCTTGAAGGTTTAAATCAGCAAGGCTTAAATGAGTTTGCTGTGCTGTTCAGGTCTCACCTGCGCTCGCGCGCTATCAACACCCGTGTGATGACGGCGTAAATGACTGGACATTAGAGCAGACGGCACTCGCAGTTACCAGTTTACAAAGAGTGACTGTTTTGTCCAGGCTTTCTGATTATCGTTGTTGTAACGTTTTGTGCATCCATCGACTGAAACATACATTATCTGAACTCTGTCTGTTTTCCACGTTGCTATTTTAACCAAACCATATTAACCAATAGATGCGTCGTCATTCAAGATGGACCGCAGTGCAAGTACGAGAACCGTATGGTTAGATTTTTTTTACCGAGAACCGTTGCACCCCTAATACATATATATCCGAGTCCTGATCGGAAGGTAATGTCCGATTCAGATCGAGTCTGAAACCACATGATCGGGCCCGATTTCCGATCACGTGATCGGATCTGTACATCCCTAAAATTTTTGCACCACCTCTTATTTCTAAAGCACTCTAAAACTGATAGGAACAAGAAATGAAGTCGTTTTAATCTCTGAATCTAACTCTGCTTTGTCCTCTGTCATCTATGTTGGGCTATCTGAGGAGCCGTCCTCTAGCTGGTCAGCACGACGTATTATTTGCCACGGATGAGAGAAAGCCCATGTCCAGGGCCTGGTTTTCCTCCCATCTACGCCCTTTCTGCAATGCTACGAGCTTCCACAGAGCTTACTTCATTCAATGTGCTATGTGCTGCTACAACTGCAGCTTCCTCCACTCCTGTCTCTACATTGAAGGCCATGGGGCGATGGTCTTCAGCTGCTATGAATGTTGCCTTCAGCCATTGCTCGAGCCAGAAAAGCAATGAGTACTGCTCCCTGCTTGAAAATTAATATTATGGCTTCAATAGCTGCTGGGCCTATTAATACTGAACACCTGTGCATCATCACCAGAGCCACATATAAGCACACCAGTCCCATTCACTCATTGTCTGGTCTTGCACCGATCCCTACACGTCACTCGACCTCGTCTTACCTGAACATTGTACCTACTGTTGTCTTCATCGTCTTCATCTCCAGTCCTGAGTCCTCCTTCATCATCTGTGTCACCATTGTCATCTGCCAAGGAAAGTTATCATTGTGTTACCATTCGTCAGTTCTACGTGTCAAGATTATCTACCTGTGTCTTCACCTGTGTCTGAAACCTCTGTTAATAAACACTATTGCACTTACCTCATCTGTGTCCTCGTCTGTGTCTGACAATATATATATATATATATATATATATATATATATATATATATATATATATATATATATATATATACATATACATATAATGACACACAAACACACACACGTTTTTTTTTGTGAATTGTGGGGACATTCCATAGGCATAAAGGTTTACACTGTACAAACCATATTTTCTATCGCCCTACACTACCCCTACACCTAAACCTACCCATCACAGGCTACAGTTACTTTTTTTATTGATTACATGATTTTTTTATTTTTTTTTCACAATGGCATTGATTCACTCTACCACTCCCTACATTTTATCTTTTAAATTTTCCTTTCTAAGAAAGCCTACTGCTTTTATACATTCAGAAGGGCTTCCAGGTTTGTGGAATTACACACACAGACCAGCCACTAGTAATTTGACTATCACTGAAAACTGAGAGCCACACAGCATTTGTGACCAGTTACAGAAAGTAGGGACAAGAAGTCGGTTCTGGGGCACTTTGATAATATTTGGAGAAGTTGTGGCCATTTGAAGGTAGGCACTCAAAAAAGCTCAAAGGGCAGAACAATGACCTAAAGATTTTGCAGTTCTCACCTGTTCTCACCTGCTGGGAGTGACAAAAGGGCTCATTTACATCTCATTTAGATACCCATGTAAAGCTGCATGGTTGCAAAGCAACGACAGACGCAACGGGGAAAATCGGACCGCATACTATTAATAATAATGATAATGTGCATTGTAAATGTCAGTAATTTATCTTTTTTGAGATTATGACTTTTTGAACAGGATTCTGTGACAACCGTATAGTCCTGGTTTAGACCTCAGTTAGTGGTTAGACCTGGTTTGAGTCAAAGGATTAAAAAAATCCTGTACATTAAACTCTTCAATAAATACTTTTACTTTTGACTTATAAATGCACATTTTACGGCTACGGATACTTTATACTTTTACCTACGTAGGAATTTAATCTGATACATTTACTATTACATTAGTAAATCCTTGTTAAGAATATTAAGTAGTAAGTAGGCTAAAATTATTAGCGTCACATTCAATTCAAGAATAGTAAGGTTTACATCAGCTAAGTCATTCACACCAGTCAATTCAAGCAGTTGAAGCGTTATTCAAATTAATAGCAGATGCTAATATTACCATCTAAAAAGCCCATTATAGTAATGGGGGGTTTTGGCAAGTGATACGATGCTAACAATTACAATTAAAATAACAGTCCTGAGCTAGCTAATAACAAAAGACACATGAGATAACTTGTAGCCTACGTGTTCTTAGAATGAACACAAAACGACAAACTTTGATGTTTATGGAAACTGACCCCATAAGAAACAGAAAAGATTTCGTTGCCTCCAATGAAATAAGTTGTTCGGGCACACTTTCTCTTTGGGGTCTTCTTTGTGGATGTTATCATCTCTGAAGTTTGCACTATGCGTCTGTTTGCCTCTAAATGTCCAATAATTTGCATTTCCTGCCACTCTTTTTTCCGCAGCTAAAGAATCCAGCCGTATGTTGTACTTCAAAACATTTTCGGTGTAACGGCCACTGATCAGCTCGTCTGCGATATTCTTTGCGGCGTCCATCTTCATTCAATTTTGATATCAGCTAGAGCCGGCCAGAGCGCTGCATAAATAAATAGCCACGCTTCCCTTGGAGGGCGGTGGCAAACAAAATCCGGCGTATCCGATTCCAGTATGGAAATACAAACAGACAATGATACGCCCCTACTGTGCAATAGAATCCCAGAAAAACAAGCCGATTTCAACCTCAAAATGTACGCTTTTAAATAAACCAATACTGCTACCTAAAACACGGAGATGCTTCTTTGTGATCTCAACTAACAGATTCTCCAAAAAAAAGAAAATCACCAATTATGAAAAAAAAAAAAAAAACGCTTCTTTCTCAGTTTGCTCAATAGTTGTGCTGCCGACTTGTGTCCCTGGTTTCCGTGACGGGTCACATTTTATCATTGGATTTACAGAAATCACTTACTTTTAAGAAGTGTTTTCTCTACATTGCATATTGTAACGTATGGGACGGGACAACGGAGTTGGAGATCCGCTTTATTAATAGGATGAGCGTAGTTGTACAGGGAGAGGGTCAAACACCAGCAAACAGATACAGTAAGGCAAGGCAAAAGAGTAATCCAAACACAGGCAAAGGTCTAGGCAGGCAGCAAACGATCATAAACAAGGAAACAGTCCAGGGTCAACAACACAGGCTAGGCAAGGTAAGGTACAAGGAACACGGAGATAAGGTTGGATGCAAGGCTAAACAATACTCAGCAATGAGTGTGTGTGTGAGTGTAGCTTATAAAGGGTCACTGATGGGAAACAGGTGTGAGTGCATGATTGGTTCATAGGTGGGGGATTGTGGGAAATGGGGTCCATATGACCAAGTTCATGAACACGGACCCAGGGCACATGCAACACATATCTAATTATCTTCTGACGATCACATTAATTATTGCTTAACTCCCTGAGGTCCGAAAACGCGCTGGCGCGTTTTGCAGGATTTTTTTTAACATTGCAGCAAAACAGACTTAAAATACTAATTTCTTGTCATAGAGACATAAGTAATATATCAATTGAAACTATTGAAACTATTGAATGTCTTCTTTTATTTGTGTATACTCAGAGTAAAAACACAATGTTGTGCTTTTTGTAAAATAAAGAAAACTAACATGATGCGTGATCTCTCCTCTCCCTCTGAACGAAGTCCAATCTGATAGTTATCAGAAAATGAAATGTAATTTATGAATACTAATGACAAAAAAATGACACTTATGTCTAAAGAAACGTTGAAATGTCAGGTTTTAAATCGTGCAAATCAAATCGAAAACAAACATTCTGTGTTTATGTAATCTTTATGAAAAGAGAGCCATGTCAGAAGTCTGAGATTCAGCTCATTACCCGCTAATGCGGCCACGCCCACGGAGCCAGCGCTATTCAGAGGCAAATTCAGAGGCAATACTTGTATGCATTGTCTCAATCGTGTATTTATTGTCTTGAAAAGTGTTTATTTGGATGTTAAAGCCATGGTTGGCGATCTCTAGAAGACATGCCGTTAGTTCCTAGTTCCTTTTTTTCTTTATATGAATTTGTGGCCTAAAGGTGTACAGAGCACCCTCCGGCTGCAAGTATGAATTGAAAACACAGTATCCAGCACTCATAGTGATGACAATAAATATTACTTCTCAGTATAGAAAATTGTCATAAATATATAAGAATCCATCAATATTTATCCAAATGTGCATGCTCTTAAGCTAAAAGGCTATATGAAATGCCATACAGGTAACATAATTGTTCAGACACTTTGCATCACAGAAATACATTATATTTTAAAGAATATAATAGAATACCATTATTTTAAATTGTAATAATATTTCACAGTATTGATGTTTATGATGAGCTGAGACATTATTACAAAGGGTTTTTTTCACAGCCTACCTGACTGAAAGGCCTCATTAATATGCAAGTCATTTCAGGTCATTATTATGTGATTCTTTTGTCGTCTTGGGTGTAAATGGCCCATTATTCATGATGATTCACGCCTCCACGTATACTGTGTTTCTTGACAAAAAGTGTCTTACAAAAACTAAATCAATATATTGTTTTATAGTAGGCAGCATAATTTTTACATAATTCTGAAGCAAAAACTCTAGTCTACAACCTCCAATACCCAGAAGTCTTGTGAACAAAGATTTAATATACTTTTTTTGGCCTTATTTCAGTGACTTAAGGTTTTTGTTTTTTCAATAACCATGCATAAACATTATTCCTTCAAAAATACAAACATGTACATACATGTTCCTCACATATTATGGTAGCCTAGTTTGTGTTGAATACAGGAAATGGCACTTTTGTCATTTAAATGTTTATGAAGAACTGAAAAAAGCACAAATGTCAGGGCATGTCAAAACTTCTCCAAGCTCTAAATCAGCCTCAGACTCCAGAGGGTTAAATTATCACTCATTGAGTCATTTTACCATGTATTACAGTCTACGGAAGGCTTTTGTCTTTCAAACACATTAAAATGTATAGTCACGTCATTTCATATTTACATGTAATGCAGATATTCCCCAACATTTTGTCAGCTGAACTAATATATTTACTTGAAGTACCCCTTAAAATTTTAACTTAAATCAATAATAATAATAAATAAAATTTAAGCTGCATGCAGCGATGAAAGGGCCCTCACACCCGGGCTCACCACCACCTGGTGGCCTTAGGAAAACCGTGAACAGTGGGCAACATGCCTTTTTCGAGAGAAGAAAATTGAGAGTTTATCTAAATGTCAACATTACATGAAGTCATAACAGAAAATAGTTATAAAGGCATAATTAGTAGTTTAACATTTGAGTTTAGTATTTTATCCACTAAACGACGAGGACTGTTTTTTTTCTAGTAGGAAGGTTCCAACACGTCATGGGTTTATTAAACCGTCAGCATCTGTATCGTCTGGCCTCTGTGCTGACTCTGGTTTACAGTGAAATGCAATTGCTGAGTATTGCGATGGAGGCTGTTTTCCCAGGTCATTTTTCAAAGTGAGCCGCAGACTTCTGCTTTATCTCAACACACACGCATCATTAGAGACATGACGCTGTCCGGCTGTAGTGCCGCTGACTGTTGTGCTGTGCCGGGATACGCATCTCTTTGTATATTCCATAGAGAGAAAAGTGTTTCTTGGACATGCTTAATCTGTCTTCTTTTCAGCGCTGCAACGCTCCCCATCCATCAAACCTCTCTCACAGTGGCTGAGCATCAGTCTGCCGTCCCGTCACAGGAATGTGCTCTCTGTCTCCCCTCCTGTTATCTAATATATTTTTAATGCATGACTGTCTTTGTGTGTATGTCTCTCTCTTTCTCTCTCTCTCTCTCTCTCTCTCTCTCTCTCTTTTCTCTCTTCTCTTTTTTGCATTTTTTTAACAAACTGCTGTGCCTTCAAGCACAAAAACACAAGAAGGAAATCTCCCTGAATTTTCACTTTCTATTAGCATCTGTACACAGATTCGCTTAGAGAGCCACTCGACTTTTTGATTTATGGCTCTGATAGAGCAATTTTATATTTACAAGCAGCAAAATAAACATCGCAAATTTGATTCCATCATGTTATGTCTTGCCTTGGGAATCGCTGTTTATTATATGTTTTGAGGAAAATGTGAAGAGCACAATGAGCGTGTCTGGCCATGAAATAAAATATTGGAGCGATTATTTTAATGTCAGGATGGCATCTTTTCAGGGGGAGGTGGTGTGTTTTTTGCTAGTTGTTTGATTTTTTTTTTTTTTTGGTTTCGGTCTTCTGATTGTCTTTTCACTGATCTAGTGGAAACAGACTTTTGACTTTCAGCATACTGTAAAGTCTGGACATCTCCTAGACAGGATGAGACAGACACATTGATGCGTAAAGTGACCAAGTTAGTTGTGCTTTTACAAAAGCGGGTATATTTGACATTACCTGGATATATATATATATATATATATATATATATATATATATATATATATATATATATATATATATATATATATATATATATATATATATATATATATATATATACACAGTGGGTATGGAAAGTATTCAGACCCCGTTAAATGTTTCACTCTTTGTTATATTGAAGCCATTTGCTAAAATCATTTAAGTTAATTTTTTTCCTCATTAATGTACACACAGCACCCCACATTGACAGAAAAACACAGAATTGTTGACATTTTTGCAGATTTATTAAAAAAGAAAAACTGAAATATCACATGGTCCTAAGTATTCAGACCCTTTGCTCAGTATTTAGTAGAAGCACCCTTTTGATCTAATACAGCCATGAGTCTTTTTGGGAAAGATGCAACAAGTTTTTCACGCTTAGATTTGGGGATCCTCTGCCATTCCTCCTTGCAGATCCTCTCCAGTTCTGTCAGGTTGGATGGTAAACGTTGGTGGACAGCCATTTTTAGGTCTCTCCAGAGATGCTCAATTGGGTTTAAGTCAGGGCTGTGGCTGGGCCATTCAAGAAAAGTCACAGAGTTGTTGTGAAGCCACTCCTTCGTTATTTTAGCTGTGTGCTTAGGGTCATTGTCTTGTTGGAAGGTAAACCTTCAGTCTGAGGTCCTGAGCACTCTGGAGAAGGTTGTCATCCAGGATATCCCTGTACTTGGCCGCATTCATCTTTCCCTCGATTGCAACCAGTCGTCCTGTCCCTGCAGCTGAAAAACACCCCCACAGCATGATGCTGCCACCACCATGCTTCACTGTTGGGACTGTATTGAACAGGTGATGAGCAGTGCCTGGTTTTCTCCACACATACCGCTTAGAATTAAGGCCAAAAAGTTCTATCTTGGTCTCATCAGACCAGAGAATCTTATTTTTCACCATCTTGGAGTCCTTCAGGTGTTTTTTTTTTTTTTTTTTTTTTTTAGCAAACTCCATGCGGGCTTTCATGTGTCTTGCACTGAGGAGAGGCTTCCGTCAGGCCACTGTGCCATAAAGCCCGGACTAGTGGAGGGCTGCAGTGATGGTTGACTTTCTACAACTTTCTCCCATCTCCCGACTGCATCTCTGGAGCTCAGCCACATTGATCTTTGGGTTCTTCTTTACCTCTCTCACCAAGGCTCTTCTCCCCCGATAGCTCAGTTTGGCCGGACGGCCAGCTCTGGGAAGGGTTCTGGTCGTCCCAAACGTCTTCCATTTAAGGATTATGGAGGTCACTGTGCTCTTAGGAACCTTAAGTGCAGCAGAATTTTTTTTGTAACCTTGGCCAGATCTGTGCCTTGCCACAATTCTGTCTCTGAGCTCTTCAGGCAGTTCCTTTGACCTCATGATTCTCATTTGCTCTGACATGCACTGTGAGCTGTAAGTATATAGACAGGTGTGTGGCTTTCCTAATCAAGTCCAATTAGTATAATCAAACACAGCTGGGCTCAAGTTAAGGTGTAGAACTATCTCAAGGATGATCAGAAGAAATGGTCAGCACCTGAGTTAAATATATGAGTGTCACAGGAAAGGGTCTGAATACTTAGGACCATGTGATATTTCAGTTTTTCTCTTTTAATAAATCTGCCAAAATGTCAACAATTCTGTATTTTCTGTCAATATGGGGTGCTGTGTGTACATTAATGAGGGAAAAAAATGAACTTAAATGATTTTAGCAAATGGCTGCAATATAACAAAGAGTGAAACATTTAAGAATACTTTCCGTATCCACTGTGTATATATATATATATATATATATATATATATATATATATATATATATATATATATATATATATATATATATATATATATATATATATATGTGTGTGTGTGTGTGTGTGTGTGTATATATATATATATATATATATATATATATATATATATATATATATATACAGCTATGGAAAAAATTAAGAGACTACTTAACATTGATTTCTGAACTTGAAGTGGTCTCTTAATTTTTTCCATAGCTGTGTATATATATATATATATATATATATATATATATATATATATATATATATATATATATATATATATGGGTTAGTTCACCCAAAAATGAAAATTCTGTCATTAATTACTCACCCACATGTCATTCTACACTCGTAAGCCCTAGGATACGTGCCAAAAACCTTTAAGCAGGCTATTATTAAACCTCTTATTAAAAAACCTCAACTAGATCCAAGAGATTTAGTAAATTACAGGCCAATCTCGAATCTACCTTTTCTGTCAAAGATACTAGAAAAGGCAGTTTCAACACAACTGTGCTCCTTTTTAGAAAGAAATGGAATCTGTGAGGATTTCCAGTCAGGATTTAGATCATATCATAGTACTGAGACTGCTCTTGTTAGAGTTACAAACGATCTACTCCTATCATCCGATCGTGACTGTATTTCTCTATTAGTGTTATTAGATCTCAGTGCTGCTTTTGACACTATCGATCACAACATTCTTCTAAAAAGACTTGAAAACTATATTGGCATTAGTGGAATTGCTTTGGCATGGTTCAAATCTTACTTATCTGACCGTTATCAGTCTGTAGTAGTTAATGAAGAGATGTCGTATCGATCGCAGGTTCAATATGGAGTACCACAAGGCTCAGTACTAGGACCGTTGCTTTTCACTCTGTACATGCTGCCCTTAGGAGAGATAATTAGGAAGCATGGTGTTAGTTTTCACTGCTACGCTGACGATACTCAGCTCTATATTTCCTCGCGCCCTGACGAAACCTACAAATTCACGAAACTAACAGAATGCATAGCTGACATTAAAAACTGGATGACAAGAAATTTCTTATTATTAAATTCTGAATAAACTGATATCCTAATCTTTGGACCAAAAACTTCCTCACGAAAAAACCTTGAATACTCTCTAACACTTGATGGGTGCTCCATTAAACCTTCGTCCTCAGTTAGGAACTTGGGTGTGGTCTTTGATACCAATCTTTCATTTGAAAGTCATGTTTCTAGTATCTGTAAAACCGCCTTCTTCCATCTAAAAAATATATCTAAATTATGACATATGCTCTCAATGACAAATACTGAACAGTTGGTTCATGCATTCATGACCTCAAGACTAGATTATTGTAACGCTCTACTGGGTGGATGTTCTGCTCGGCTTTTAAACAGAGTACAGTTGGTCCAAAATGCAGCAGCTAGAGTTCTTACTAGAACCAGAAAGTATGACCAAATTAGCCCAGTTCTGTCAACATTACATTGGCTCCCTATTAAACATCGTATAGATTTTAAAATCTTGCTACTTACTTATAAAGCTCTAAATGGTTTAGCTCCCCAGTACCTAAGTGAGCTCTTAATGCATTATAGTCCTTCACGTTTATTGCGATCTCAGAATTCAGGCTAGTTGATAATACCCAGAATATCAAAATCAACTGAAGGCGGCATATCCTTTTCCTATTTAGCACCTAAACTCTGGAACAATCTTCCTAGCATTGTTCGGGAAGCAGACACACTCTGTCAGTTTAAATCTAGACTAAAAAAACATATTTTTGCTCTTGCATACACATAACACATTATCAATACATTATTTTTTTTTTTTTTCAAATCCGTTAAAGGATTGTTACGCTGCAATAATTAGGTCGGCCGGAACCGAGAACATTTCCTATAACACTAGATATACCTGTACATCAGAATAAGAATGGCATCTACGCTAATATCTGTCTCTCTGCTTATCCTGAGGTTTGCCGGGTGCTGGATCCAGGCCGTATCCAGATCAGATGGAGAACCTGTGTCTGGACCTGACTACAACGTAGCCCAGGAGACAATGGGCTTACAGATCCAGTTCTGGCTGCATCTATAATTTAGATGTTTAATCCCCGTATCCACTTTCATATATTTATATATAATCTATTTTTAATCTCTATAATAAAAATGTATAATTCAGATTTTGATCTCCATATCCATTTACATATATTATATATATCTTCCAAGGGTTTTTATCCCTCCTAGGACTTTTTTTCCCAGTGCTAGCACGCTGGGTTTTTCTCCTAGGGGTTTTTTTGCACCCCTGGGAGTCAGCTGACATTAGCTTAATGTAGCACCATCTTGCATATGTTACATATTACCACGCTTGTTTGTACAGCTTATTTTTAACCACTTCCCTTTTTTCTGTGCTTCTAATATGTAAAGCTGCTTTGAAACAATTAACAATTGTAAAAGCGCTATATAAATAAATTTGACTGGACTTTTTTGACTTGACTTTGTCATCTTCGAAACACAAATTAAGATATTTTTGATGAAATCCTAGAGGTATATGACTCGTCCATAAACAGCAATAGAATCACCATTTTCAATGTCTAGAAAGGTACTGAAGACATCCTTAAAACTGTTGATGTGACTGCAGTGGTTCAACCTCAATTTTATGAAGCAACGAGAATACATTTTTTGCAAAAAAACAAAACAAAAATAACGTTTTTTTTTTTTTTTGTATTCTTCTCTTCCATCATTATTCTTACGCAGTAAGCACAGTGAAGGCTTCAGAGTTTACGTCCAAATGCTGGCGCAGTATAGGCCAAAGCTGCACACATGAGCAGCACAAAGCATGTGTGTGATGCTGACACAGGAGCCGGCCAATAATGAGTGGGCATTCTGACGTACAACCTGAAAGCGATGGACATAAACAAAGTATTAGAATGACACAGAAGAGAAGATATTGTTGAATAAAGTCATTATTTTCGTTTTGTTTTTGGGCACAAAAAGTATTGTAACTTGTCGTAACCACTTTATAAAATTAAGGTTGAACCACTGCAGTTACGTCGACTTTTTTAAGATCAATGTCTTTAGTACCTTTCTGGGCCATGAAAGTGGTAATTATATTGCTGTCTATGGACAAGTCATATACCTCACGGATTTCATCAAAAATATCTTGTGTTCCGAAGATGAAGGTCTTACGGTGTGGAACAACATTAGGGTGGGTAATGAATGACAGAATTTTCAGTTTTGGGTGAACTAATCCTTTAAAGGTGTCATGAACTGCATTTTTTATTATTATTTCATAGTTTCCTGAGGAGAACTTAAAATGTTAGACAAAAAGTTTAATAATTTAGAAATAAAAGGCTATTTTTCTACCCTGATTTTAGCCCTCTTGTCTGAACGCACTGAAGAGGCGTGTCTGCTGTGAGACTTCAGTGTAAACACCCACTGCTGTGATTGGCTGACATCTTTGCATATGAAATAAGTCATGTGGAACTGGTGCTGTTAGGCAGTTAAGGATTTAAGCCCCACTGCGAAAACTTTACCACGTTTTTACTATTAGGCGTGTAAAAATGAAAGTCAGTGTACCTACAATAACAGACCGGCATGCATCTCATAAACGATTCATTCAAGAACATTGTGCAAGTTTACTGCAACAGTGGAGCCACAAACTTCACATACTTTTGAAAATCCAGTGTTTATTTGATCCTGATAAGTGCTCATTGTCACAGTTGTAAACATGACGGCATTTTTATACGAGGGGGTATGGCGTCACGCCATTTGTTTCCATTCGGACCGTTAACCCTCAGGGGTCTGAGGCTGATTTGGGGCCTGGAGAAGTTTTGACATGCCCTGACATTTGTGCTTTTTTCAGTTGTTCATAAACCTATTAATGGAAAAAAGTGTCATTACACTCTATTCAGCACAAACTAGGCTACAATAATATGTAAGAAACTTGTATGTACATGTTTGTATTTTTGAAGGAATAACGTCTATGCATGGTTATTGAAAAAACAAAAAACTTAAGTCACTGAAATAAAGCCAAAAAATATATATATTAAATCTGTGTTCACAATACTCCTGGGTATTGGAGGTTGTAGAGTTTTTGCTTCAAAATTATGTAAAATTTATCATTCCTACTCCTTCATATAAAACAATAGAGAGATTTAAATTTTCTAAAAAATCTTTGGTCAAGAAACACAGTATGCGTGGAGGCGAGAATAATCATGAATAATGGGTGATTCTCACATGAGAATACAAAAGAATCACATAATAATGACCTGAAATGACTTGCATATTAATGAGGCCTTTCAGTCAGATAGGCTGTGAAAAAACCCTCTGTTGATCATGTCTCAAGCTCATCATAATGTAAATCAAACATACAGAAAAAACAGCAATACTGTGAAATATTATTACAATTTAAAATAATGGTATTATATTATTAAAATATAATGCATTTCTATGATACAAAGTGTCTGAACAGTTATGTTACCTCTATGACATTTCATATAGGCTTTTAGCTTAAAAGCATGCACATTTGGAGAAATATTGATGGATTCTCATGTTTATGTCAATTTTCTATACAGAGGAGTATTTATTCATTATTTATTGTCGTCACTGTGAATGCTGGATACTGTGTTTACAATTCATACTTGCAGCCGGAGGGCATTCTGTGCACTTTTAGTCCACAAATGCCAATGCTAAAGAAGAATAGGCAATCCAGGAAATAACTGAACTAACAGAGGCCAGAGATCGCTAACTATGGCTATTCAAAACACTTTTCAAGACAATAAATACACAATTGAGACGATGAATGCATGTATTGACTGAATTTGCCTCTGAATAGCTCTGACTCCGTGGGCGTGTCCGCATTAGCGGGTAATGAGCTGAATCAAGGACTTCTGACATGGCTCTCTTTTCATACAGATTACATAAACACAGAAGGTTTGTTTTCGATGTGACTTACAAGATTTAAAACTTGCCATTTCAACGTTTCTTTAGACACAAGTCTAATTTTTTTGTGATTAGTATTCACTAAGTTACAGTTCATTTTCTGAGAACTATCAGATTGGACTTCGTTCAGAGGGAGACGAGAGATCACGCATCATGTTCGTTTTCTTTATTTTACAAAAAGCACAACATTTTGTTTTTACTCTGAGTGTACACAAATAAAAGAAGATATTCCTAAGATTAAAATGGTGTATAGCTCTTAATTGTATGTGCAACATTGACGGAGTATTTTCAGTCTCTTTCACACTGGTTAAAAAAAAAAAAAACTTGGTGAGGGAGTTAAAGAACGCAACATGCACGTCTCCCATCTATCCTGTAGAATTCAACCAGCCAGATGACGACTTTGAAACTCCTGAAGTGTTTACAGATAAGTGTGCCATATGCATCAGACTTTCAGCCAATGGTCCGTGGGCGTGACTTCTAAGGCTGAGACTACTCTTGGATCCAATGTAGTGTGCGAATCAGTGGCCGAGGCTAAACAGTGATGTAAAAGAAATTCAGTCGCGTGTAAAAAAACTATCGCCAGGTGGCGCAAAGGGATGGGACGGATTGGAAAGTGACTGTAATAATAAAATGTCGGTTTGTAAACGGAGATGAAAGGACGAAGTAAAACAACAATAACATTATAATATAACCTTTTAACATCCTTAAAAACCATTAGAAAATTTAAAGTGAGAGTTAATTTCAAAACGTGTTATAGTCTACTCTATGCATCAAAAATTAAAAAAAGACATTTACACAAAGTCTTACTGCATGCTATTGTCATTAAACAGTCATTAGGCATATATATATATATATATATATATATATATATATATATATATATATATATATATATATATATATATATATATATATTAGGAGCACACACACACGGATTATAAATGTAATATTTTCATTCTGGTTTGTTCTTAGCAAAAAAAAATAGGAAAAAAAAAAGATATCCTTCAAGTTCTATATGCGGAGCGAAATGAGAACGGTTCAGCATTAAGACCGCATTAAGAGCAAAAATTCGTATTAACTGCTATGTTCTTGATTTTTTTTTTTTTTTTGGGGGGGGGGGGGTTATTATATATGCTATGTAATGTTTAGTGATTTTGATATCGCAGACTAAAATACCGGCAGGAATAAATATTTAGGCAAATTTACTCATTAAAACCAAAGGTGTTCATCTGTGATTGTACATCAAGAGCAAGGACACGTTGTGTGCATTTTGTTTTGTGCTTTTACCAGACCGAAACATCGATTGTCTGTGTGAAAACTGCGCGTGTGCACGAGCGCCAAGAGAACTGATAACTTCAGCAACACTGGCCATGATTTCAGAAACAACACGTTCCAGCGGATAGATCGCCTCTTACTTAACACAGACCTATATCTTATTGAATGTAGATATTTCTTTCTTTTTAGGTACAATTATTCGCTGAGTTTAAGTTCACTTTTGAGACGTTTCAGATTCTCGCAGAGAGACAGCTGAAAGCGCACCCTGTTTTTTATTTTATTTTATTATTCAAAAGTACAAGGTTTTGTTGTTATTGTGAGCGTACACAAATAAAAGTAGACCATTCGTAGTAAGCTATCGCCAAAAATGACGGAAGGCCTGTTTTAAGTTGTTTCAGCTGTCATGAGGAAAAAATCCATCAGAACACGCCGGCGCTTTCTTGGCCAGAGGGATAAAAATGTAACCAATTTAGTTTCATATTTATATTTAAATATTAGGCTATTGCCTATTATTTTTAAATGAATAAATTCCACCTATGTTCATTATGAAAAGGGAATAGCATGACGGATGCGCAGTGTCGGGAGACAAATGCAGCGGGTTAGACATAAGTTTGACCACTTCATTAAGTTTTGTTTTATAGTAAGTCTTTCTTTAAAGTGAATTTCGTTTTGTAGAAATTGTAAATTTCAATCAATGTTTCTTCAACCAATTGCCTATATTTAATAAATAGGAAGAAAACCAAGAACATCGGGTGTGGAATGGAAACAAAACCATGTTTCCGGGGCCTTTAAATAAGGCTGAAGCAATACACATCTTTCTGTTTTAATCAAATTTATTTATTACTTTATTACATGTCTTTATTACTTAAATAATTGATAAGATGTTTTTGGTCGAACAATAAATTTTAGCTGGTCTACTTAGACACACATTTGCATAGTGGCTTATTGTGGAAACTTTTTTTTTTTTTTCAACCACACGCCAAATAAAATTTCTTGCAGATTAAAAAAAAATAAAAAAAACACGACGCTCCGACAAAATCCCTCCTCGCTCCAGTCAAAACTTCACACATACTCTGCTCGGCAGCAGCAGACGCTGGCAAACGCACGGGGGGAGGGTTGATCCCATTCGGAACTTCTGGAGTGGAGTGTGAAACGCAAAACACTGCAAATCTCCGTATACAAACAAATAAAGAAACTTACTGCAAATACTCATAACAGAGTCTAACAATTGTGTATTTCGTCAGCTTATTTCATATGATCAGATCAGGATGTTAAAATTAACAAAAAGCAGATTGCAAAAAGGTCTGTCATGAGCATAGTTTATGCTAATGTTTTGAGTCTCCCGCCCTCTGGATTAATGGCTTTGGTGACATACATTTTAAACAAAGCGCCTTTCCCCCTGTCTCAAACTTGTCAAGCACTGTTAGATTGGGTGAGTGCTTTTTATACACGCAAGATAATGTACAAATTATAGGCTACGTTGATATATAAATGGAACACAATCGGTTTGTTGTTTTTGTTTGTTTTTCTTTAACATTTTTATTTTATTTCTTTGTCTTTTAGGAACATTAGATGGCAGTAAATATTCTGTACAGTTATTGTTCTAATAATACGCAGCCATAATGTTACATATCTTGGTCAATTCTTTCGAGCTGCTTTACAGCTTAACCACAGTTTGCAACATCAGCAGTTATTGAAATGAACTGAATCAACACAGATCTGCTGATATAAATAAATAGGCCTAAATAAATAGCAAAAACCAAGATTGTGTTTGTACGGTTCATCTGAACTATAATTTAATGATTTATGTTATGATGTTATAGAAGTACAATGTACAGATGCCTATATGTTTTGCATAAAGTAAGAATATTCAATAAAGAATCTTAAACTTCCAAAGTTAAATTTTCTCGTCATTTTGCTCTTAACTGCAGTCAAAATACAAATAGGCCTATAAAATATTCATATGCATTGTGTAGTCCATTGTGGAGAGTCAGATTAGGTGCAAACTCTACAGCAGAAACTTTTTTATCTTAATAGCCTAGCACTTGTTGAATAACAAAATGTTGCTTATTGGAATATCAACGGTTATTTTGTTCGTAATTGTGTAGCTTGTGGCATGACATTTCTTTTTGTAATGTTTATGGGCGTGTTAATGGATACAAACTGCACAATTGCAGTTTATCAGATTGTTACATAGCACGATATAGTTGAAACATTAACACATTAAAATCGTCTGATAATCATACAGTAGTTAACATGAACCCTTTAAGCGATGTATTACCATTACATCATGGGCATACGGGACAGCCCCCACCCTATGATGGGCCCTGTCGCAGATTATTTACTATTTAGCCTTTTTTTAGAACTAAACTCAATTGGCTAAAGATTAAAATAAAGCATCCAACTGAAGCTCAAAAATGCAAGCAGAATACCATAGAAACTAGTGCTAAATTACCACAAAAGGGGGAAAAAATTCACTGTTGTTTCCATCGCCGTTTGTAAGGTAGCCAAGACAACAGCAAGCTTTGATGCGCTGTGCTGTGTTTGTCAGGGTTCTGTCACTTCAGTCTTGTTTATTTCTTGGTTTTGTGACAGAGCTCTGACACTCCCGTTCTTGTCATGTTTTTGTGTGAGCGTACGGTCTCGAGTGTTCTCGGGGCTGTGCGCTCTCTTGTCTGCGTGTCTTGTTTCATGTTGGGAGCGTGGCGTTCGGATCCCGGCACTCGTGTCTAGTTTGGTTTCGGTTTCGTGTCGGGATTCGGACACTCGCGCTCCCAGTCCTGTCTTTATTGTGAGCGCACGGTTTGTGTGTACTTTCACTTGGCGTGCGCTCTGGTCTCATGTTTTGTGTAGCACGTGGTGATTTCCACCTGCCGCGTGCTTTCATGTTATGTTTTTGTCTTGTGTTGTGTTAGCATGCAGTCTGTGTTTCACGGGCTGCGTGCTTCCATGTTGTCTTGTTTTGTGTGAACACGTGGCTTATGAGTTTTCATAGTCACGTGTTCATGTCTCGTCTTGTGTAAGCACATGGCTTGTGATTTTGTCTTCATTGGCCATGTGCTTGTGTCTTTGTTTTGTTTGTTGTGAGCACATGGCTTGTCATGTGTTTCTTTGTGCCATGTGCTCTCATGTCTATTGTCTTGACCCCGCCCACCTTGTTACCTGATTATTGGTTGATTTGCCCCACCTGTCCTCCTTCATTACCTGCCTCATTTGCTCTCCTATTTATTCTCCTTGTGTTTGCAGTCCTGTGCTGGTTCGTTGTTGTTTATTCCCTCGTGTTTTTGTCAAGTCAAGTCAAGTCAAGTCAAGTCCAGTTTTATGTCAGTCTTTTTCCCCCACGGGGTAGTTTTTGTTTGTTTTTGTTTTATTTTTATTCATTGAATAAAGTCCTTCATTTTCCTGCATTATTGAGTCCTCGCTCCTTTCACCACCACCAAACCTGACAGTGTTACTGTTAGCAGTGGTGTGCCGAGAAAAATAAATATGTTCGGTCTTTTCTGAGATATTATTAATATTATTATTATTATTATTATTATTGTTATTATATTGCCCAAATGTAAATAGCATAGCCAAAAAGTCTGGAGTTGGGCTGTTTCTTTATTCTTTTACTGTAAATACATGAATTTAGTTTAGGCCTATATCATTTGATGCACCGATCGAAATTACTGAAAATTTGTGGCCGAAACAGCAATTTACACGCTTGTCTAGAAGGGAACCTTATATAGCCTATAACCTAACGCAAATTTGTGTCTAACTTAGAATTTAGAGCAGCTAAAATATATTGTTAGACCAAAACATCTGATCAATCAAAAAAGTAATAAAGACATGTATTTAATAAATTTTAATAAAAACAGAAGGACGTCAATTGCTTCAGCCTTATTTAAAGGCCGCGGATTCGTTTCCATTCCACACCCGACGTTCATGGTTTTCTTCCTAATTAAATATAGGCAATTGGTTGATGAAACATTGATTGAAATTAAGATACAATTTCTACAAAACGAAATTCATTTTAAAGAAAGACTTACTATAAAACAAAACTTAATGAAGTGGTCGAACTTATGTCTGACCCGCTGCATTTGTCTCCCAACATCGCGCATCCGTCATGCTATTCCCTTTTCATAATCAACATTGGTGACATATTTAAAAATATATATATATTAGGCTATAGCCCAATATTTAAATATAAATATGAAACTAAATTGATTAGATTGTTATCCCTCTGCTCGACGAAAGCGCCGGCGCGTTCTGATGGATTTTCACCTCATGACAGAAACAACTTAAAACAGGCCTTTCGTCATTTTTGGTGATAGCCTACAGATTAATACAAGAATACAAATAGTCTACTTTTATTTGTGTGCGCTCACGATAACAACAAAACCTTGTGCTTTAGTAAAATAAAATAAATAAAAACAGGGTGAGCTTTTAGCTGTCTCTCTGCGAGAAACTGAAACGTCTCAAAACTCAGCGAATAATTGTACCTAAAAAGAAAGAAATATCTCAATTCGATAATAAATTTGTAGGTCTGTGTTAAATAAGAGGCGATCTATCCGCTGGAATGTGTTGTTTCTGAATTTGATATTTTAAGGAATAGAATACACTCCTGCATTTAAATGCGGCTGCAGGAGTTGCAGTATATATATATATATATATATATATATATATATATATATATATATATATATATATATATATATATATATATATATATATATAAAATATGAGAACAGATTTTCTTTTTAGATCTTTTTGAGATCTGTCTTCTCTTCAGGTAGAGAAAAAAAAAAAAATGAAGTCGCTTCCTCCTGCTAATCAGAATATCTGTCAAAAGTATTGAATCAGAAACCTATGGCTGACAGATGCTGGAAACTGAGTTTTTACTTGTTAGAGATCAATAGCAATTTGATGAGTATCAAACACGCTACCCAGAAGTTCTGGCGTCTGTTCTGTTGTGTTCAAACGTACAAATGTAGCTGTTATGTGAGGACGCTTTTACAGAAGTTTGTGCATTAGTAGAGTGTCACTTCATTGTGTTAGAATTGACAGATGCCTCATGATGCATGTGAATATACATGCAGATGTTTCATAGCAGCTTGGTTTTGTGTTGCCAACTCTAAAATACCGTCCAAACCTTAGAATGAATCATACATCTGTTAAGTGTCCTTTGTTTTAAAAGTGTATAGCTTTTTTAGAGGTCTAGAGATTGGTCTAGAAGTGATGTAACAGTTGTGCACTACAAAACCACATTATTTATTTATTTAACCTTAGAATTAATCCATCCATCTGTTAATTGCTTTGTTTTGAACAAATGCATTTGCATGCACAGATTTTCCAGAGGTTTGATTGGTCTAGAGGTGATGCAACAGTTTTGCACAACAAAACCACATTTCTCATACACAAATGAAGCATGAATCACGCATCTAATGTGGATCATTTGCTCTTCATTTTGTTGTAGCTTCTTGTGTATGTTGTGAATTGGAAAAGAGGGTAATGCACGAATTTCATTCCTTCCTGAATAACTTGTGCACATCACAGAACTGTTTGCACTCAATGTTTTCTGACCTTGCATTTATATTTTAATAGCATTATGCAGCGTTCAGCCGGTCAGCTGCTGAAACATTGCATTTGATGGTTCATCCATCAGTCTTTTTGTGGTTTGTGCTGCATGGAGCCTCCGTGTCTTAATCTGGTATTCAGCGTGCCATAGTCTGGCTCCCTCATGGCATGACATTATTGCAGATATGCTCAGCCGAGTGGTGAGCGGAGCTGCATTTGGATTCCTAGATCATTCAGTCGATAAGTCTTGATTGCCTGAGCAGTGGAGGGAATGGTTGTAATCCTGAGGGATTTCTCCAGAGGCCATGCTAGCTGTAGATTGCTAGAAACGCCTTTTTCAGA